>NW_006400050.1:1917891-1926024 GCF_000299155.1 Elephantulus edwardii | reverse complement strand
TGGATACACAATTGAATGAAATGTAGATATGCAGTTGCAGTTTAGTTTTGTTTTATTGTTTTGTTTATTCCATTTTTTTCTCAATAAAATTTTTGTCATGTGACATCAAGTCTCTTGTGACTCATAGCGAACCTATGTACAACAGCTCTGAAATCTGCTGTAACCTGTGCCAACTTTACTGTCACTGACAACCTATTCTCATTATCCCAGTCACTGTATCAATTCATCTCACTGATGGTCTTCCTCTCCTGCTCTGTCCCTTCACCCTTCCAAGCATGATGTCCCTCTCCAAGGACCAGTCCCTCCTTGCAACATGCCCAAGTTATGTCAGATGAAGCATCAGAATCCTTGCCTCCAAGGAACAGCCTTGCTTCACCCTCTCTAGGATTAACTTGTTTGTTCTTCTAGCAGTCCATGAAATTTACAACACTCTTCTCCAGTACAAGAGCTCAAAGACATCAATTCTATTTCTGTCCTCTCTAGTCATTGTTCAGCTCTTTGATACATAGCAAACAATTGCAAAGACTATGGCCTGGATTTGGAATACCTTAGTCTCCAGAATGATGTCATTGCTCTGCTGTACTGTAGAGAGGTCCCTGACAGCTGACTTTCCCAATTCTATTCGTCTTTTGGTTTCCTGGCTACTGGTACCAAGAATATTGATTGTGAAACCAAGCAAGCTAAAGCTGTTAACAATCTCAATCTCTTTACCATCTGCCAATTGGCCCAGTGGTGAGAATGTTTTTTTCTTAATGTTGAGCCTCAATCCATATTTAAGGCTGCAGCTTTTGACCTTTCACAGCAAGCACTTCAGGTCCTCCTCAGTTTAGGCAAGCAAGGTTGTATCATTTACATAACACAGGTTGTTGATGAGTCTTCCTCCAATCCTGATGGCACATTCCTCCTCATACAGCTCAGACTCCCAGATAGGTGTACTTCTTCGTAGAGTTTGAAAAGATATGGAAATTGATTGATAAATTATGTTATCTTTATTTTATACAGTTGGCTAATCAGGAGGCTCATATTACCAATAAATTTTATTTTGTACCTCTACATAGGCATAGCAGCAAAAGAAAAGCAAAAGAAAACAAAGAGTCTTTGTGTTATGTACTTGTTAGGTGTGGAGGAGTGAGTACAGCTTTCAGTGGCCCTATGAACCTTGTCTATTCTGTACCTTCTTCATCTTCTCCAACACACTCAAGTCCATTGCTGAATTCATCATGTCAATCCATCTCGTTGTGGATCTTCATCTTCAATGACCCTCAGTATTTCCAAACGTGATGTCCCTTTTCAAGAAATAGCCTTATCTAGCTACATGGGCAAAGCACAAAATACAAAGCTTGGCCATTTTTGCCTCAGAAGAACACTGTGATTGCACTTTTTGCCAGACATATCTGTTTAATTAAGTGCTTACTACTAGGTAAAAGAGATTCAAACTTATCTATAAATATCTTAGAAGTTAGCCCTGAAGATTTACTTTTGAAAGAACACTTCCTTGCCAAATCTTATGACACAATTTGACTCTATGATACATGGCATTTTTGCTTAAAACTCACTTTAAGCTTGGGTTAAGTGAAACCAAGAATGTGAATTATTTGTTTTTGGCATTTTGGAATCTTTGCAATGCTTATTAATAAGAGCAAGACTATCCAATGTTCTCTGCATAGTATAATTATCATCAAAAAGCTTAAAACAGCAAGTAATGAATGTTGGAGAGGATGTGGTGAGAAAGGAACATTGTTGGTGGGATTGATTGTAAAATGGTGCATCCATTATGGAAGGCAGTTTGGTGCTTCCTCAAAAAGCTGAACGTACAGATTCCATATGACCCAGCTATTCTATTGTTTGGAATATATCCCAAGAAAATGAGAACTGAGGCACAATGAAAACTTGTACACCAATATTCATGGCAGTGTTTTTCACCATCACAAGAACATGGAAACAGCCCAGAAGTCCAAACACAATCGAATGGATTGAGAAGTTACAATACATTCACACAAAAGAATATTACACAGCATACAGGAGCAATAATTTTGTAAATTATCTAACTTGCGAGGGTCTGGAGAGCTCTACTGAATGAACTAACTCAGTACCATATGGACAAATACTGTATAAAATTATTAGCGTAGAAAAAGTATGAGAATCCAAGGGGGGGTAGCAGGGTAGTTACTATATGTGGGGGAGGTGGGGAATTAATCATGGGGTCACACAGTTGGAAGGAGGGTGTGAGGGAAAGAGGAAGAAACTGGTGTGAAAAAACTGTATTTGAATTTTGCAAATAAACTAGTAGATAAAAATTAAGTCATTAAAATCAATTAATTAGATTAATTAATTAATACAAAAGTATAATCTAGGCTATAAATGTTTTAGTTAAGACCAAACATGGGGAATATTAGATGTACATTTAATGAAATATTTGATTACAGAGCTAGTCTTTGTTTTCTGTTTATTGTTTGTTTTCAGAATTTGGGTTTTTTTTACTCTCTTTTTTCTCAAAAGAGATAATTTTCCTCCTTGATTTTCCCACTTGACTTGATTTTTTGTTCTTTTTTTTTTTTATTATTCTTTCTGCAGCTCAGCTTATATCTGAATGTGTCCTGAAGTCAATGACTTCATTTTTGAAAATCATTCATGGTGCACAAGAAAGCAAGGCATCGGTACTTGGATATTCACACTGGCTCAGAAGGAATTCATTCTGCAACAAATTCTTTTGGCAGGAAATATTTTTCTTCATCTATGTTTTTAGTAACTTACAAGTCAGAGTTCATCTGGGTGATTCTGAATAACTCACAATGGAAGGCCCATCTGCTTCAACAAAACCAAAGGTAGCACAGAACAGATTTGATGAAAAGATTCCAAAGGCCAGGATGCATTTCCTTCTAATGCAACCTCACTTGTTATGTACACAGCTCTTTCAGTTTACATGTTCCTGCAAAGCTTTTCATTCTTTATGGGGTTCTTGAGTGCATTGAAATGTCTTGTATTTGTAAACAATGCAGGAAAACCAATTCATATTATTCATAGTATTCTATTTCAAAGTTGTTTTGTAAATGAGTTTCAGAAAAATTATTTCTCAAAATAAACTTTAGACAATATAAGGCTATGGCATAATCAAGGTCATTAATGTTTTTTCACACAATATAATTTTCTTTTCATTCACTTGTAGCTAATGAATGTCATATGTTATTTTAGTTGGTTTATTTCCTCTAAAAATATCTTAGAGCTGATTAAATACAAAACCTTATGCTCTTGCTATGTAGAAGAAACTAAAATGTTAGTATCTTTTATTCTCACAATTTGAACATTAGAGGACTGATAAAAATTTTTCATGTCTATGCATAGCACAAGAAAACTTACTGGCACACTGCTATTTACTAAAACGTTGGCAGTTCAAACCTCCCAGAAGCTCCATGAGAGAAAGGGATAATAGTCAGCTTCTGTAAAGATCACATATTTTAAAATCTTATGTGACAGTTCTGCTTTGTACTATTGGGTTGCTGTGAGTTGGAACTGACTATTGCCAAAGGCCTGACTCATCAATTTATGAAAAAAAAAAAAAACACTTATAAAACATGCATCTTGTGTCAGGCACTAAATTAATCAGTGTTGAACAAATTCAAGGCATAGCTCAAACCACATTAAGAGAAACTTATCTACAAGGAAGTGATTGTAATCTTTTTTTTTAACTACTTTATTTACAAAATTCTAATACAAATTCTTTCAATTACCCTCACCCTCACCCATCAAACTGTACAACCCAATTATTAATCCCCTCTTCCCCCTGCACATGCACATCCCTCTGCTTCCAGCCTCTCCCACTCTCCTGGATCTTTATACTCATTCTACAATAATGGTCTTATACAATATTTATCCTTGTGGACTGAGTTAGTTCACTCAGCATAATGCTCTCAAGTCCCTCCCAAGTTGGGTAATAACTTACAAAGTTATTGCTCCTACCTCTGCATAGTTTCCATTGTGTGAATGTACCATAATTTCTCAGTCCATTTGTGGTTGGACATTTGGGCTGTTTCCATGTTCTTGTGATGGTGAATAATGGTGCTATGAACATTGTTGTACAAAACTCAGTTTGTGCCTCACTTCTCATATTCTCAGGGTATATTCCAAGCAGTGCAATAGTTGGGCCATATGGACATTCTATGTTCAGCTTTTTGAGGAAGCACCAAACTGCCTTCCAGAATGGTTACACCATTTTATGATCCCCCCAACAATGTATAAGGGTTCTTTATTGCCAACATCTATTACTTGCTGCTCTGTTAAACTTTGCCACTCTAACTGGAGTGAGATGGTACCTCACTGTGGCTTTAATTTACATCTCTCTTATTGCCAGTGATTTTGAGGTCTGTTTGCCATTCAAATATCTTCCTCTGTGAATATTCTTTCCGTGTCTTTTGCCCGTTTTGTAATTGGGTTTTCAGTCTTTTTTCTTGTGGAGGCCACATTAATAAAGACATATCTACAAGGAAGTGATTATATTCTTAAAAAGAAAAAGAAATACATAATGGTAACCAGAAAAGAAGGAATAGATTCTACTGTCTTTATCTTTTAATCATTTAAAGAAAACATAAATTTAGCAGATAAAAATAAGGAATCTAGTTTTTCAACATGTATGCAGAGCAGATTATCCGAGAAGCTGGGCTCTATGAGAATTGTGGCATCAGGATTGGTGGAAGATCTATTAACAATCTGCGTTATGCAGATGACACAACCCTGCTTGCTGAAACTGAGGAGGACCTCATGTACTTGCTGTGAAGCGTCAAGGACTGCAGCCTTCAGTATGGACTAAGGCTCAATGTCAAGAAGACAAAGATTCTCGCCACTGGACCAATTGGTAGCGTCAGGTTGGATGACGAAGAGATTGAGAGTGTTCACAGCTTCAGTTTGCTCGGCTCCACAGTGAACACTCTTGGTACCAGCAGTCAGGAAATCAAAAAACGTATCGCGATGGGAAAGTCTACTGTTAGGGACCTCTCAAAGGTACTCAGGAGCAACAGTGTCTCTCTGGAGACTAAGGTGCGCCTGATACAGGCCATGGTCTTTACAATCACTTGTTATGCATCAGAGAGTTGGACAGTGACTAGGGAGGACAGAAGGAGAGTGGATGCTTTTGAACTGTGGTGCTGGAGAAGGGTACTGAATGTACCATGGACTGCCAGGAAAACAAACAGATTCATCTTGGAGAGGATTAAACCAAGCTACTCCTTGGAGGCAAGGATTCTGGGGCTTCGTCTGACATACTTTGGACATGTTGCCAGGAGGGACGGGTCTTTGGAGAGGGACATTATGCTTGGGAGGGTGGAGGGACAGCGCAGGAGGGGAAGACCCTCTATGAGGTGGATTGATTCGGTGACTGGGGTAATCGGGATGGGTGTGTCAGCGGCAGTGCGGTTGGCGCAGGGTAGAGCAGGGTTTAGGGCTGTTGTGCATTAGGTCGCTATGAGTCGGAAACGACTCGACGGCACATAACAACAACAACAACAACAGTTTTTCATGTGAGGTAATAGAGAGTAAGCAGAACTGGTAACTGAATATTAGAGGAATTATTTTTATGCCAGACACGTAAACATAAGCACATCACGGTTCTTCCTTCTTGGTGGTTTAAGTGCTTTTTACTAATTATGCCACATTAACACTAAAGGAAGGAAACATGTATCAACATTTCCCTAAAGTTACATTTGTATTTAGCAAAAACCAGTAAAATCCACTTCAAGCTTAATCCAGATGAAATGTTCTGAGTGTTTATGGAAGAAATAAATTACATTCTTCAGTTGATTTAAAACTAAGAACAAATTCAGCCACTAATGGACCTAAGAAGAGCAGAAGCAAGGTAAATGAAGACGTGCTTGTTGCTGTTGTCAGATGCTCTCAAGTGAGGTCAACTCATACTGACATTATGAGAAAGGGACCTGTACTCTGGTGCTATCCTCTCATCTCTGATGTAATTGAGTTCACCGTTAGAGCCATCGTGTCCATCCATGTCATTAAAGGCATCCTCTTCTTTGCTGATCCTCTATATTTTCAAGCATGGTGTTCAAGGATTGACATTTACTAGCACATGGCCAATATGTTGTTGTTGTTGTTATGTACCGTCGAGACGTTTGCGACTCATAGCGACCCTATGTACAATAGCCCTAAACCGTGCTCTATTCCATGCCAATCGCATTGCCTCTGACACACCCATCCCGATTACCCCAGTCACTGAATCAATCCACCTCATAGAGGGTCTTTCCCTCTTGTGCTGTCCCTCCACTCTGCCCAGTATGATGTCCCTCTCTAAAGACCTGTCTCTCCTTACATGGCCAATATAGGTGAGATAAAATTTCAGCATCTTTGCCTCCTTGGTATATTTATTTACCATATATTAAATTTGGAATTTATAGCATAGAAGATTTACCCTATTCATAATGCTAATTTTTAAAAAAATCAAACAAATAAACAACAAAACTTAACCTGACACTATTACTAGTTAGAAATTTAGGAAGCTCTAGTGGCCTAGTGGCAAAAAGCTGCACTGCAGTCCCAAAGGTACGCAGTTTGAATCCACCAGATGATCTGCTGGAGAAGGAGGGGCAATCTCCTCCTTTGCCAGTCAGATCTGGTTTGACGGTACACACACACACACAATAATAAAATAAAATTTAAAAAAAGAAAAATTTATAGACTTAGGTTTGAATATAAAGAGATCAGTTGTTTGTTTGTTTTGGTTTTTTTTCATCCTCTATAATAGTAATTTTTGGAAGCAGGAGTGGCATCCACTTCTTAAATAACATGCCTCTGGAAACCCTGTGAACTTTAATAAATGTTGATAGTTGTAGAAGGGCTTCAGGTCTTTCTTATATAGGGTCACTATGAGTCATGCTCGACTTGAAGGCAATCAACAACAACATAATACTAATATAAAAACTGATGTATCATGTTTTGTGGAATTAGGGGATTAGGATAATAAAAAGATTTTTTTTCATTCTGTATATGCTTTTTCCATATAATTGAACAGGAAAGTCCAATTACTTGTTTAAATATTTTCTCGTAAGAAAATTACTCTCTGTGTGTATGTTTGTGTGTGTGCTAACTTCTAATATGTGTCAAGAAGTAATCATAGTATCTTTATTATGGAGTATGTGTCAAGGTATTTTAACAACTTGATCAATGTAATTGTTGTTGCTGCTATGTGCCATCAAGTCGCTTGCGACTCATAGCGACCCTATGTACAACGGCCCTAAACTCTGCTCTGTCCAGTGCCAATAGCACTGTCTCCAACACACCCATCCCGACTACCCGAGTCTCTGAATCAATCCACCTCATAGAGGGCCTTCCCCTCCGGCGCTGTCCCTCCACCCTCCTTGCAACAAGTCCAAAGTGTGTCAGACGTAGCTTCAGAATTCTTGCTTCAAGGAGCAGCCCGTTTAACCCTTTCCAGGATGAATGTGTTTGTTTGGGTTTTTTTTTTAGTCAAAAAAATTGAGAATCCTCACAATATTGAGAATCCTCACAATAAAACTCTGTTCACCATTGAACTTCATTTTGACGTTAATGGGGTGCTGGCCAGGTCTAATTGGATGTTCTACAGAAATCAATTGATTAGGGCTTGTTAAGATTGTCAATTGCTGTTTTCTCATTTGTTCTCTTTATTCTTTTCTTGTATTTATAGGTTGTTAAGCATGGGCTAAAGGAGGAATGATCGACAGATATTAATTAGGCAGAAGAGACTCATTAACTTGGGGGAAAAGAGGAAAATTCACTATTTGAAGACAAATAATATTTTTTTTTAAATCTACTGCCCCTCAAACACAAAATACTCATCATTTTTAATGGTCTCACAAAAAATCAGGTACTTTTGAATTAGTTATTACTTCCCTGACCTTTGATTTCTTGTTATGTCTTTGGCTTCTCAACCATAGGTACAAAATTATAAATTCAATTCTTTCAGGTTACAGTGGAAGAGTCATATGAAAATATAAGATATCCAGAACTTGATCTTATATAGATATTTTAAAAATTTTCGTTTCTTTTTAAAATTTCCAGTTTTATCTAAACAGTATATGTTCCGAATTTTTAAGTAAAGAAATGCTATACAACACTGTCACATAAAATTAGCTCAGTCACAAAGGGACAAAT
>NW_006400050.1:1903653-1917493 GCF_000299155.1 Elephantulus edwardii | reverse complement strand
CAATGAATGAATGGAATTCCAAAATCTCTGTAGATGTTCATTGAAATGAAAAATAAACAAGCTAAATTAATAATAATAATAAAAAGAACCAAAAAAAAATTAGCCCATGTATATAACACATCCATATCTAATACACAAACCAGCACAGGATACTAATGGGCAACAAGGTTGAACAATTCACAACATTTCCAGAATATGGACATTATTTGCAAATAAATATGGTAGAGAAAGTGTTACTTAGAACAAAAAAGGCAGACTATACAATCCAGGCACTTTGATTTAGCCAAGTCTTTTAAGGAAAATATATTCTTTGCATATTTGGGTGTTGTTTAAATCTTGTCTAAAAAAATTACAGTTTTAATTTAAAATTAGTTTTGCACTTCTGAATGATAAATAATAATTTAGCATAGAACCTCGATCATCTTTTAATTGAGAAAAATAATAAACTGTTTATAGAAACCTTAAGCATATTTTATAATATTGGCAGTTGTTAGGTCTTTGTGATCTAACTTTTCATATTACCTCTCTTCTTTTTTAAAAAAGAAAAAAAGTCAAATATTCCCAAAGCTGATGTTTTGTTAAATAAAAAAAGTAATGAAAGTCAATGAGATACCAAGATAGCACTAGAAGAAAAATAAATTATACAGTTAAGGCAATTTTGATATATAAAATACACATTCTGCCACTCTAATCTAACTTCTGCCACCAAACTAACAAAAAGATGTAACTGTCAAAAAAATGTAAAGAAGAGGAAAAATTGCTATTGTCAAACCCCAAATCATGTTGAGTGCTGAATAAAAACTTGTAAAACAAAGATTTTTCATAGAGAATGTCTGACTTCAAAATTACCATTGACAGTAAGTGGAAGTTACACAGTCATTTGCAAGAGAATAGGTGCTCTCTTGTTTATATCATTCATTACATTTCTCAGTCTTGGCAAACATTAAGAACTGTAGATATCAAAGAACTATTAGGCCAACTGTCAGTGAAGAGAATTTCATTCTGAAACTGTATTCCATTTATACATTCCCTTTATGTCTTTCATAAAGTTAGATTATCTCTTTTAATTATTTTTAATGTTTTTAGAGTATCTCTTTTTAAAATGCACTATTCAGCATATTAAACTACTCTCACACACAACAAAATCTTTTTCTTTTTATTTGCCATTGAGTTGGAATTCACTCAACATTGTCCCTCCAGGGTATTTTGAGAGGTTTTGAATCACAAGAGAGGTGATTGCTCATCTCCATTTCTGAGAATGGCTGGAGGATTTGAACTGTTGTCTTCCGACTGGCAGTGCAATTCCTTACTTATTAAGCCACCAGAGCTCTCTACCATAGATGATGTTTATTTGGATGTCTGGGAATGGTGGACATTCAGCATCCCAGAATTCTTAGCTGGTCAGGTTTAAACAAATGGAAATATATGGACTGGCATCAGTGACTATTTAAGGACTCTTAAAGACAGTGCTTCAAGGTGCTTCGGTGGCCTAGTGGTAAAGAGCTGAACTGCTAGCCAAATGGAAAGTGATTTAAATCCACCATCTACTCACAGGGAGAAAGATGGGCAATTGACTCCACTGGGTAATTTACAGCACTTGAAAATTACCTCTGAAGGGTCAGCTATTGAGTAGGCTCCTTGGTGCCTAGAACAACAACAGGAAATAATGTGACAATGACTCAATCTGTTCCCTGAGATTTGAATGATTATTCTTCTTTCTACTAACTTAGATTTTCACTTATAAAATTGTGAGTTACTTAGAATGTTTTGTGACAAGCATATGTGATAATGTACATATAAACTCACTAGAATAATACTTGACACATGTTAATAAAACTCAAGTCTTTGCCACTAAACCAATTCTGAGAAGTCCTATAGGATAGACTAGAGTCTCCCATGTTATTGTTAGTCGTGTATGAACCATAGTGACCTTAGGAACAACAGATCTGAATTTTGTCCTATACTGTCATCGCCACACTTTCTGGCACACTAAAGCCATTACAGCAGTCACTGTGTCAATCATCTGGTGGAGAGTCTTCCTCTCCTTTGCTAACCCTCCATCTTTCCAAGGATGATGTCTCTCTCCAAGGAATAGCAATATGACCAAAGTATATGAGATAAGCCTAATAGTCTTTGCAACCAAGGAGCATGCTATTACAGGCACCAAGTATAGCTGGCCCTTCAGAGGTAGTTTTCAAGGACTGTAAATTACCCACTGGAGGCAATTGCCCTTTCTCCAAGCATATTTGTTTCTTCTTTTGGCTGTCCTTGGGATACTCAATACTCTTCTCCAACACCACAGCTCGAAGACATCAATTTCTCTTCTGTCATTCTTATTCATTGTCCATATTTGGAGAGGTCCCTGACGACACTTTCCCAGAGTATTATATTTCCTTACTGCTGATACCAGAAATGTTGATTGTGGATCCAAGTAAAATGAAATTGTTGACAACTTCAATATTTTCTCCATCTTTCATAATGTTGCCTATCAGTTTAGTGGTAAGAATTTTTGTTTTCTTGATATTGAAATGCAATCTACATTGACGCATCTGTTCTTTGATCTTCTGCAACAAATTCAGTGTTTCTCACTCAGCAAACAAGGTTGTGTCATGTGCATAACACAGGTTACTAATGAGCCTTTCTCTGATCTTGATACCACTTCTTCAGAGAGCAGCTTCTCAAATTATTTTCTCAGAAGACAGATTGAATAGATAGATATGGAGAGAGGATACAACCCTGACAAATTTTTTTTTTTTTTTTTATTTTAAGCCATGTAGGGGCTCTGGTGGTCTAGTGGTAAGAAACTGTGTTGCAATCCAAAAGGAACGAGGTTCAATTTTATCAACTGCTGTGAAGAAGAAAGATAGATAATCTGCTGTGTGATTAAGTGTCTCTGAAAACCTGCTGGAAGGTAAGCTATATGTCAGATCAGACTAGACTGTACACAACAACAAGTGTTCCTTCACTCTTTTTGAACTACAGCTACATGAGCACAATTAAATGTTCTGGGATTCACAATTTTCTCAATTATGGCTAAGAAATTAGCCATAATTTATGATCCACACAGTCAAACACTTTGGCGTAATAAAACATAGTTAGACATTCTTCTGGTATTCTTACTTTTAGCCAGGATCTCTCTGACATCATCAATAATATCCCTGATGCCACACCTTCTTCTAAATCCTGCTTGAACTTCAGGCAGTTCTGTTCTATTCATTTCTGAATGATGTTCAGCAATATATTACTCACATATGGTATTGTTCAATAATTTTCACATTCTGTTGGATCACCTTTCTTGGAAATGGGAATAAATTTTGATCCCTTTTTATCCTCCAATTCCAGTGCTCTGTGCACTTCTTTATAGTGCTTGGCTTTGTCTTCTTGAGCTGCCCTTTAAAATCTGTTTAGCTCATTTTCCAACATTTTTTCCCTTTGTTTTGACTTCTTGATACTCTAGTGAAATTTAAAGAGTCTCTTCCTACATTCATTTTTTTCTTTTGTTTGTTGCTCTTCTTCTTCTCCTCCTCCTACTAGTCCTCCTCCTCTTCCTCCTCCTCCTCCTCTTCCTCCTTCTCTTTTTCCTTCTCCTCTTCCTCCTCCTTCTCCTTCTCCTCCTCCTCCTGTTCCTTCTCCTTCTCCTTCTTCTTCCACTTCTGTCTTTATTTGTAACCTTTTGTTTTCTTCATGGATCATACACCTGATATCATCCCACAACTTATCTGGACTTTTCATTAATGTTCAATGCATCAAACTTATGCTTGCTGTTGTTGTTGTTGTTCTTGTATCACGCCGTCGAATCACCTCAGACTCATAAGGATCCTATGTACATTAGCTCTGAAACCTGTGCATCCTAAGTCAATTTTATTGTCTCTGACAGACCTAACCCCATTCCTCCAGTCACTGAGTCAATCCATCTCATTGTGGGTATTCCTCTTTTGCGCTGTCCCTCCACCCTTCCAAGAATGATGTTCTTCTCCAAGGACTTTTCCCTCCTGGCCATGTGATTAAAGTATGTGAGATGAAACCTCAAAATCCTTGCCTCAGGGAGCAGTTTGGTTTCATCCTCTCAAGGATGAACCTGTGTGTTCTCCTGGCAGTCCACAGTATGTTCAACTCTCCAGCACCACAACTCAAATGCATCAATCCTATCAATCCTTCTTATATCATCCTTAGTAATTATCCCGCTTTTAAATACATAGCAAGTAATTCCAAAGACCATGATATACATCAGGCACTCTTTAGCTTCCAGACTGACATCATTGCTTTTCAGTACTCTGGAGAGGTCCATGACAGCATACTTTCCCAAAGTAATTTGTCTTTTGATTTCCTGACTGCTGGTGCCGAAAGTGTTGATTGTGGAAACAAACAAGCTGAAGTTACCAACGATCTCAATCGCTTCTCCATCGTTCATGAAGCTGTGAATTGTCCTTGGAGGAGAATGTTGTTTTCTTGATGTTGAGATTCCATTCATATTGAAGATTACAGTTCTTAAGCTTCTGTAGCAAATGTCTCATGTTCTCTTCAGTTTCAACAAACAAGATTGTGTCATAAATATGCATAAGACAGGTTGCTGAGAAGTTTTCCTCCAAGCCACCCTTTTCCTCTGATAGTTGAAATATGTCAATTGGTATACCACCAATTCCTGGGGCCTTATTCTTAGCCAATTCTTTCAAAGCAGTCTGAACTTCTTCCTTCATCACCATAGGCTCTTGCTCATACATTGTTTCATTAAATTATTCTGTGTCTGCCAATTCCTTTTGGTATAATGACTCTGTCTACTCTTTCCATCTTCTTTTAATACTTGCAGGATTACTCAATATTCTGCCCAAAGCATCCTTAAGTATTGGAACTCAAGGCTTGAATTTCCCCTTCAGTTCCTTGAGCTTATGAAATTCTGAGACAGTTCGTCCCTTTTGATTTCTCACTCCTCTGGCTCCTTGCACAATTCATTATAATACTTTGCTTTGTCTTTTTATGCTGCCTTTTGAAATATTCTATTCTTAGTATGATTTTTAAATACAGGTGACTTAGATTCAAAATTATATTTTTAGTTATTTTACTTTGTCCTCATTTTGAACTTGCATGGAAGTTATTTATCATCTGTTCGACAGTACCTTCCTGGTCTGGTTTTAACTGCTAGTATTGAGCTTCACGCATGCTTCCTTCCATGGGTGTAGTCAATCTGATTCCTATGCAGTCCATCAGATAAACGTGACTGGGTAAAGTCAACTTTGTGTTTTGTTTTGTTTTTAAAAAAAATATTTGCAGTAAATATCATTGAACACACTAAATTTGAACACTTCCTTTCCAGCCTCATTTCTGTCACTAAGTCCATACTTTCAGAATGCCATCACTTCCTCATTGTTCCCAATTTTTGTATTCTGGTCACTAATTATCATTAACACATCTTGATTGTATGTTTAGTCATTTTAAGACCAATAGATTTGTCAAAATTTTCAATTTTCTCCTCTTTGGCTTTAGCTGTAGGAGCATATATTTAAATAATAGTCCTATTAACAAGCCTTTCTTTTGTGTGTATGCATGATATTCTATCACTTACAAAAATCAGGACTGAATTTGAAATTATCTTTTTAATTATGAATGCCATACTAGCATCCGACTATCTGATTCAAAATGGTCAAATCCAGTTCATTTCATTTCACTAGTGCCTAGAATGTCAATGTTCATGGGTTCCATTTCATTTTTCACACCACTTTGTTTTCCAACATTCACATTCCAATTATTGAAGGATATTTGTCACTATTTTTTTTCTCAGTTGGATTGACTTCCAATTTGGATTCTACCTCTAGTACTATAACTATCTGTGTTCCTCTTCTACTCATAGTGTTTTCAAAGGTCTGCTATTTAAGAAATGGATGGCCAATTCTGCTTTCTAGTTTATCTTAATCCAAGAGATTTAATTGTCCTTCATGGGTGACTTCTCTGGCATTTTACACACTAGTGGCATAGTGTGTATTGTCACAGAAAGCCACAGATTACCTCAGTGAAACAAACTTCAATCTGACAGTCAAAGGTTTGAATAACAGAAATGATCATAAACAAGCAAGAATATAGAAACAAAAGTTCTTAAGTAATTAGCAGTATGCAGATTATTTGCACAATAAAATAAACTGACAAATCAATGTTTTACCTAGAGCAACAAATTATTGTTGTTGTTGTTGTGTACCATAGAGTCAGAACCCACCCATAACTGACATTCTGGAAGGTTTTCAGAGGCACAAGAGGAGATTGTTCATCCTTTCATGGAGTAGCTGGTGGCCTCGAACCATGAGCCTTTGGGATTGCAGCACAGGTCCTTGCCACTAAAATTAGGCATATGAATATCAAGTTGCCAGGTTCAGGTAAAGCCTGTAGTTGGGCAGCAGGACTGGGCTCCAGGTAAGTGTGAAGCATTTCTGCTAAGGCACAAGGCTGGTATTGGGTGCAGTGTCTTGGATGTGGGTATTAAATCATAGCAATGTCTCAGCTGTGTCTTTGGTACTAGTGCTCCACATAAAGAGATATGTTCTGCCCAAAAGGTTAACTTTGAGCCAGTCCTGCTCTAAACCTAAGAGGAACTGCAGGCAAAGGACAGTTGTCCAAAACTCTGGTTTCTGGGCCAGTCTCCTCTAAAATAAGAGGCTCAGGAAGCAAGGGCTTGTGATGTCAAAAAAGTTGACTTCTGAGTGTTTAGACTTGTATCTCACTTGACATACTGCATAAGAATCATACTTACTATATCTGGGTAAGCAATCATTGGAGAAGCTCAATATCAGCATTTAAAAGAAGGCCAGATACTAACTGTGGAACAGGCCATCAGTTATTTATGTGCAAGAAAATGAAAAGAAATCCAAGAGAACCAAAATATGATCTTATGTCCATATCACCTAAATGCAGAATCATCTTAAGACTAGATTTATACCTGTATCAGGAGGCTGTTGTGCAAACAGAGCAGGGGAACATTGCATGGTTTAGAATTGGGAAGGGTGTGTGTCAGGGTTGTAGTCTCCCTCCATACCTGTTCACGCTATATGCTGAGCAAATTATCCAAGGAGCTAGACTCTGTGAAGGAGTTGGAAGTAGTTCAATGGAGGAAAAACAGCTTATTTAATAAGTTGCAAACATCTTCAGAGAACTTAAGATTCACATCTCACAACAATACATCTCACAGCATACACAAAAAAACAATTCAAAGTGGGTCAGGGACCTAGAAGTAAAATCAAACACTATAAAATTTGTCAGAGAAAAACTAGAAACAACTCTAGAAGCCCTAATCTACAGCTTGAACAGACTTCCAAATATAATGAAAAACCTACAAGCAGGAAAGAATAAAATAGATGAATGAGAACTTCTAAAAAGACAGTTCCTATGCACAGAAATAAAAGGTCTCAAACAGGGAAAAAGGAAACCCACAGACTATGAGAAAGATTAGTCATTTTCCCAATATTGATTCTTACTACGTAGGAGCATGGCATTTCCTCCTTTTCTCCTGACCTCTTTTAATTTCTTGTGGTAGTGTTTTGTAATTTTCTGAAAACATGTAACAATCACCTTATTTTTTAAAAGTAGAGAGTATCAGAAGACTATCTATATGTCTTTTACCAACTATGCAAATACATTTGTCTGTGTGGATCACAACAAATTGTAGCTACTGTTGAGAAGAATAAGAATTTCAGAACAACTGATAGTGCTCATATGAAACCTAAAGCTAGGCCAAGAGTTATTGTCCACAAAGAGCAAGAGATGGTGAAGGAGAGGAAGACCTCAACTAGATAGATAGACACAGTGACTGCAGCAACGAGCTCAAGTATGTCAGAGGTTGTGACAATGGCACAGGATAAGACAGGTTTCAGATCTGCTATCACTATGAGTTTTACCTTGACTCAATGGCACCTAACAGCAACAAGATTGTTACTAACACAGTTCTATTGCTGGTTATTGTGCCTTCTTGAGGTGGTTTTTCAATTCCCCCCATGTGTGGTTTCAGTGTCTTCCTTGCGTCTCTGACCCCACATCCACGCTACTAGTTCATGTCCATGAAGACAAAGAAATGGATGTTCTCTGTGGCAGCGGGCTAATAAACAAAACTATCTTTTCTAGTCTCTAATACCGGGTTTTGTAAACATTTGTAGATGCTGATGGAAAAAACCTTTATGATGCTGTGATCTCTTCATCTGGTTGTGAATGACTTGGCTGTGTTGGGTATTAGAAAAACCCATTCCCATAAACTTCAGATCTAGAAATCACTCTTTGTTCTTAATTCTCAGGGCTATTATTTCTGATTTTTCAACATCGATAGCAAGTTTATATTATTTTTATCTTCTTTTGCTTATATAGTTCCTCATGGCATAAGAGTAGCAAAGAAATTAAGAGAAAAATCACTGATAAAGCTAATCGTGTGCATACATTGAATCCTGAAGATGATAGGTTGGTTTTGGTTTTAAAGTTCTTCTTCTCCTTTTGCTTGTGTGTTTAGAATCCTGTGTAAGCATACCCATCAATTCTCAATAGTACTCAGTACCTAAAACATCAAAGTATCTCCTCTCTCTGCAATAGTCTTCATAGACTCTTATAAAAACTTCAAGTGATATCTCTTTTTCTGCTTGATGTTTTGCAGTTTTGTTTGTTTATATTTTTGCTTTCCCCCAAATACTCCACTTCTTACTCTCAACTTTTGCTTAAGCCCTCAATCAAAATATTTTTACTGATTTTCCACTGAAAAATAGAAGAGGAAAGAGCTTCAATTGTTTACAGATCTTAAGGTGGGAATGAAGAGTGGAATAAGAATGGAGAAAAGCTGTCCTACCAAATTTTAATCGATATACAAACACATTCATGCAAAAATTATGTGGCATTCATGTCAAACTGTTCCCAAGCAGGAGTGGCATCCACTTCTTAAACCACACGCCTCTGGAAACTCTATGAACTTTGATAAATGTCAATAGTTATAAAAATGTATCAGGTCTTTGTTCATATCATCACTATGAGTCGTGCTTAACTTGAAGGCAATCAACAACAACAACAACACACAATAAAGTTAGTGTAGTAGTTACTTTTTTTCTTTATTTTATCAAAAATCTTTTTTTAAAAATGTCTCTAAGTGATACAACACTTGGTTTGTCAATTTGCTGCACTGAGGTAACTTGGGTTGTTGTGATGCTGAACACTGTGTCACTGGTATATCACATGCCATAAAGGTTACCTAGTGTGGACAGTGTTTGTAGGAATTACCATATTAAGACAGGTTTAGAAGCAGGGGTGGCATCCACTTCCTAACCAACATGGCTCTAGAAACTCTATGAACTTAGAGAAACGACAATAGTTATAGAACAGGGGTCAGGTCTTTTTGTTCATAGAGTCTCTGTGAGTTGTGCTTGACTCAACAGCACTTAACACATGGTATGAATTTGTCTTGCGAGGTATCTAAAAGTCTAAAAGCCTTGAACTAGGAAATTAGCGAGGATGTCAAAATAATAAAAAAGCCCAAATATACCATTTCAGTGATGTTCTTGAAAGAAAAGTTACTAAGTGATTAGATTTATTGTGGAGATTTAAACAAATCACTTTTAAATAGAAGTTAGAAAAAGAAAACATAAAATGTTACGTGTTCAGAAAGATACTGTTAAATGTGTGGAATAAATCTACTAAGAGGTCTATCATGAATACTAATCATGTGTGCAATAAAAGCATTAAAAATAAATTTTGGGCATGATTTATACATATCTCAGTGCCACCAAATCAGTTCAGAGAGTTTTTATTATGTTTCTAAGTCTGTAAATCTTAATAGGAAGTGACTTGTCCATCTTTTCCTCTCAGAGCTGCTGAAGGTTTCAAACTTCCAGAATCATGGGTCATCTGTTTATACACATTGTTATTTAGGGAGCCTTGAAATCAATAGAAGGAGTCCTACAATGTCTACTAATTTTTCTATTTTTGCATATGGCTTAGACTATTGGTTTTCTTCTTTTACCATTAATCTTTTTATTTATTCTTTACTAAGTTAATGGAAATCATTGAAGGCCAAACTATACAGAAAATGTATTACTAAGTTTTTCTTTAGAAATGATTTATGTATTTTACCCACTTAAAAAAGTATATTTATAAGTGTCCAATAAACAACACTTTGATAGATAGAAATAAGTTAGACATTGTCAATTATTTCAAGTGTATCCTCAATCAATACCAATGATAGGTAGTAGCAGCCAAGAAACCAAAAGATTTTTCATTGATAAAATCTGCTCTCATATACTTTTTTAAAGAACTAAAGAGAAAGGATATCCTCTTAAAGACTAAGGTGTGCCTGATGCAAGCCATGGCATTTTCAATTGCTTGGCATACATCTGAAAGCTGGACAACAATAAAGATGATTGAAGAAAAATTGATACTTTTGAATTGGTGTGCTGGTAAAGAGCGTCGAATATTCCATGGACTACCACAGGAGCAAATAAATCTATCTTTGAAGAGAGGTGCTAATGTACTCCTTAGAAGCAAGGAGAGTGAAGCTTCATTTTACAGCCTTTGAGAATATTATGACAAGGCAACAACAGCTGAAAAAGAGCTGAAGCTGGGAAAGGTAGAGGGTCCCTGAAAGAGAAGATGACCATCAAAGAGATAGATTAACACAGTAACTGTAACAGTGCACCTTAGAGATCATGAGAGTGGTGCAAGAGAGGACAAGTTTCTTTTTAAGGTTGCTTTGAGTTTAAATTGACTTGATGGCACATAACAATAACAATATCAGAGTTTCATGCTAGAAACTACTGAATAAGGTCAATCACTTCAGCTTGTTTGTTTTTCTCATAGATAAGAAACTTGTTTATGGGGGAAGTTTTTGTCAAGAGCATCAAAACCTTGGATGATTAATTGCGTGGCAGTCTTGGAGGACTTCCACACGTTTTGTGCAGTAACAGAGGAAGAAAAACCGAGTGTTTACCTTGAGAAATATTTTATCTTTTAGAAATTCTCCCAATGCAAACTATTTGTTTTATTGCTGAGCCATTATCTCTCTCTTTTATAATCCCTCTAAAGATTGGTGAGATTTACTATAATGTTGACATTTGTGGGCACATATTTGGTTTTCCGTTGTTCTCTGTATTGCTTCTCAGACAAGAAAAATCACATTTTACTATACTAAATCACATATTTACTATAACCTAACTATTGTATATTTGAATTTTATAAGACTGGTGCTTACTTCAAAATACTCATTATTGTTTGATGGTATGTAAGTGGCATATTAAGTAGTATAATATCCAATCTTATAATTTTATAGTTAGAATGCATTCAAGCTGTGCTTCTAACTTTTCCTAATGCCCTACACATAAAATTTGAGTGTATTCTGAAATCATACATTAAATACAGAATCTCTGAATTACTCAGTTAAAGTTCAGCTTTATACACCAAGGACTTTGACTCATTAGCAGGCAATTTAAATTCTTTTTTTCCCTTCTCACTCTTTTTGCCCCAGGGAATATTAGGCTGTTTTTTCAGTTCTACCCTGTGAACACAAGAGACAAAATGGTATAAATGTGTGAGAATTGGAGAACACATAAAGACCCTTTAGCAGTTTTGCTTTCTATTTGAATCATTTATATCATTCTTCTAAAGGACAATTGATTGTCACCAGCAACACAGGCAGAGAGTCTTGAAAAATATGTCTATAAAGGTGGGAAAGGAGCTCTGGTGGCTTAGCGGGAAGGCTTTAGACTTCACCAGATGCTCTATGGAAGAAACATGGACAATCTCCTCTAGCAATTACTGCCTCAAAAACCACTTGAAAGGTCATCTATAAGTCACTTCAGACTGGACGGTACACAACAACAAAAAGGATGGTAGAGGAAGACTAGGGAGCTGACCACACTAAGGCCTTTGTGTGACACAAAGGATTAAGCACTTGACTACAACTGAAATGTAGAATTCACCCAGAGGTATCTCGGAAGAGAAGAAGCCTGATCTATTTTTAAAAAGCTGTTGTCTTGCAAACCCTACGAATTACCATTCTGCCCTAACACACATAAGGTAGCACTGAATCTGAATGAACTTCTCAACTCATTACCATTACATTGACCCGCCATTGTTTTACACAACTGTAAATCCACTGGAGAAAATGCCCCATCTTCCTCCCAAAGAGATGCTAGTGAATTCAAACTGTCATCGAGCTATGATTATGGTTAGCCGTATAACTCCCTATAGATCATATCAACAGAGGTCCTTGGAATCAACTCAGTTGTTCCTAGTTTTCTTCTTGAATTTATACTCAACCCTGGATGAGATGGATTGACACAGTAACTGTGGTAATGAGGGTAGATGTATCAGAAACAACAAGATTGCCTCAGAATGCAGGGTTCAGAGTTATTGTGCATATAATGGCTAGGAGTCCTAGTCGATGGCACATAACCCTAGCAACAACCATTCAACTGTCTAAAGATCAAAGAAAAGATCTTAGCACCATCAGTCTTCCTGGTAACATGTGATGAGGGGATAGATTTAAAAGTTACCAATCTCAGGACTAACAGTTTGAATAGGAAACTGGAGAAAATTATTACAAAAGCTCTAAACATCAATTAGTTTGTTCAGTTGTTTGAAAAGATTACTGACCTTTAAAATCCTGAATAGCCTTGAGATCCCATAACCTTTAAGCTTAAAATAATTGTATGTATAATTTGAATGGGGTAATATGTTCTACAAATTCAGAGTGGATGGAGGCTGTCACTGATGGTATAGAAAAATGAAGATTGAATTTGCCTTGTGAAGTGTTTATTGCTGGACTATCCAGTACAAAAGTACATGATGAAGTGCTTTTTGAAGTTTTGGCTAAGCCCCATATCTGAAGAACATTCAAAGATGTTTTACTGATCCATAAATGCTGTGAGTTTTGCTGATGGAAGAGCATATTTTGCACAACTTAAATTCTTCCACACAAATATGTAATTTATAATCATTCCATTTTCTCCTGCACTTCATATATTTTTCCCCCCACCCAATAAATAGCTGCTTGGGCTTTTGTGTTCTAATTTATGTTGGCTGTAGATATTAAGTTGCTGAGATGTGCACTATTCCAAAATTTAAATTTAGATGCTAAAAATATAAACCATGATAAACTTCTAAAAATATGTTAAAAAGAGTAGCTCAGACTTGCATATCTGTGCTTTCATTGATAACTGTGTCCTAGAAATCTTTGAAGTGGGAGTATTTACCTTTGGGTTCAGTACAAGTTCCTTTCTTACAACTCAGAGAGCTGCCAGCACAACGTGTCTCTCTGGATTTTATCCTTTCATACTGATGTTTTTATCTCTGTAACTTATCACTGAGCTTTCATCTTAGAGATTTATCTTCTGAAAGCCCCACTGTTACAATGGCAATAAACTTTAACTCAAACTCAACTCATTACTGTTAAATTAGAACTGACTGTTGGCTGAACCTCCAATGAGCTATCAGAGGTTGAAAATGGAATCAAAGGAAATTGTTCATCTTTCTTTTGTGGGGAGGTGAGTGGAATAGAACCACTGCATTTGAGTTGTTAGAGAAAAAAAAAAACAACAATACATATTTCTTCTTAAAATATTGAGGTTTGAGTCCCAACACTTGCCATTTTAAAACAATTCTTCTTCCCTCGTCATGTAGAAGTCTTCATTAGCTATCTTTTTTTATCAGTAGCTATCTTTTGAAGATTGTCTACCCATCCTCTCCCTTATCAGTAAACTCATAAATTCTCAACTATGTGTCTGCACCTAGAATTCCAACATAAATCACGTAAAATTCCTAGTGTAATTTTCAAAGATTATTCCATCACAAAACCTCGATATGTTACATCTTCAACTCTTTTTTTATAAAAGTTTTA
>NW_006400050.1:1900733-1901909 GCF_000299155.1 Elephantulus edwardii | reverse complement strand
TATTAACAACCTCAGTCTCTTCTCCATCTATCATGATGCTGTCAATTGACCCAAAGGTGAGAATCTTTTTCTTTTGATGTTAAGCTTCAATCCATACTGAAGACTAGTCCTTGACCTTCCTCAGCAAATTCTTCAGGTCTGCCTCAGTTTCTACAAACTAGCTTCTGTCATCTGCATAACATAGGTTGTTGATGAGTTTCCTCCAACCCAGATGTCACATGTATCCTCATAAAGCCCAGCCTCAAGAATGATCTGTTCTGCATACAAATTGAAAAGATATGGAAACAGGACACATCCCTGATGCCCTCTTTTCCTGATTTTGAGCCATGCAGTGTTTTGTTGCTCTGTTTTGACCACGGCTTCCTAGGTCCAAACCATAGGTTTCACATGAGCACAACCAGGTGTTATGAGATTCCCATTCTTCTAAAGATCAGCCACAAGTTGTGATTAACACAGTCAAAGGTCTTTGCATAGTCAATGAAACATAGATAGACAATCCTATGGTGTTCTCTGCTTTCAATATAATCTGACATTGAATACAATGTCTTTGGTGCCACCATCTCTTCTAAACCCAGCTTGTATTTCTGAAAGTTCTCTATTGATGTACTATAACAGTCCATTTTTTATAATATCTTCATCAGAATTTGCTTACATATGGTATCAGTTTGTTCACCGTCCTTTTTGGAATGGGAACAAATATGGATCTCTTCAAGTCAGCTGAGCAGGTATTTGTTCTCCAGATTTTTTTTTAAATTGTGATTTCAACAAAGTTTAAGAAAAAGTTAGATTTTTCATTCATTCACTTTTACACCCTTTATCTCTTCTACTTTCTCCCTACCTCCCCCAGTTCACTTTAATTTATATTTTTTAATATCCATTCATTGTTGCACAATTACTTTCAGATTTCTTTGCAAAGATTGGTGAAAACGTCTAGGGGAGCATCTGTTTGTTGAAATATGTCTACTGGTATTCCATCAATTCCTGAGGTCTTGTTCTTTTCCAACTCCTTCAGAGCACCTTTAACCTCTTCCTTCATAATCATTGCCTCTTTATTATATGCTATTTTCATAAAATTCTTTTGTGTCCAGTTGAATATTCTTCCCATAACATCCTTAAAAATTGCAACTCATGGCTTGAATTTTTTCTTCAGTTCTTTCAGCTTAAGAAATTCCAGCC
>NW_006400050.1:1898671-1900205 GCF_000299155.1 Elephantulus edwardii | reverse complement strand
AAAAATCTGTCAACATCCTTTCTTCCTATTAACACAAAAAGATCCCATAATGTCATTGTTATTTTCTATTCCTATTTTGTTCATAAATTCCTTCCACTTTGTATTTATCTTTTCCAATATCTATCCAAAGGATTTTTATGAAGTGTCCTTTCTTTTTGCTCTTGTGTAGTGGCATTTTCACTCCAAAGCAGTCTTAATTATTCAACTTTTACTTCGCTAACAACTTTTCCCACTTTATCTTTCTTTTATCTCTTTACTTATATTCCAATCTGAGTACATTCATTGCTCTTCTAGTTATCATTTTAACATTAGTCTTTGTTTTGTCACTGAATTTCATATGCTCATTTTTTTTGCTGTTGTGTACCATCAAGTCAGAACAGACCCACAGCTGATCCACTAGTGTATTTTCAGAGGCAGTTAATCACAATGGAACAGATCTCTCATTCTTCTCCTTTGGAACAGTTGGCAGACTCTAATTGCCTGCCTTTGGGACTGCAGTGCAGCACCTTGCCATTAGGCCACTAGAGGTCCACGTAAGCTCCATATTATTGGAGTCACCAATTGCATGTTCATGCTTCTGATATTATTTATTTATTGTTTTTATATATCATCAAGTCAGAACTGACTCATCATCCGGTGAGTTTTCAGACTGGAACCGATTGTCCATCTATCTCCCAAGAGGAAACAAGTGAATTTATAGGTTACTGTTGTTGTTGTTGTTGTACCATAGAGTTGGACTCAAACCATAGCCATCCTTTCAATGGGTTTTCAGAGACAGTCAATTGCACGGGAGGAGAATGCCCCGTGGAGCAGCTGGTGGCCTCTATCTTCATGCCTTTGGGATTGCAGTGCACCTTCTTGCCACTAGGCCACCAGAGGTCACTTTATAGTTTACATTTTATGAGAAATTCCTAAATCTTAATAGAAAGCTTTAACTTTGCAACTGTTGCTTTTTAGAAATTTACATTCTAATTCTTACAGACACAAAAACCTCATTATGTTTAAAATAGAAGATATTTTCTCTCCTTTACATTTTTCATTCTTTCTCTCCACTTTTGAATTTGTTAATGTTATTATCATAAAAGTAATAACTAGAAAGTTTAATATCTCAAACTTTGGAAAAAGTTTTCTAGATTAAAATTTCTGGACTGCATATATTCTCTTAGGTAAAGAGGACATAATAACTCCACAGACTTGGCTAACCAATTCCAAAGAGAAAATGTGGTAATATGGGACCAGATTTAGAACAAATTGCATGGTATTAAGTTGTTGAAATTAGATATCCTTGAGGCTATGCAAATCCATAAAGAACTTGAGTAAATTGTTGTTGTTGTTATTGTTATGTCCATTGAGTCAACTGCGGCTCATAGCAACTCAAAGTACAATAGCTTTGAACCCTCCACTATCCTCAGCCAATAGGTCTCTGACTCTCCTACCCCTATGACCCCAGTTGCTGTGTCAATCCATCTCATTCAGGTCTTCTTTTCTTGAGCTATCCCTCTACCCTTCCAAGCATTATGTCTTTCTCCAAAGA
>NW_006400050.1:1872680-1897571 GCF_000299155.1 Elephantulus edwardii | reverse complement strand
CCCCCCATTCATTCATTGTTGTGATTAAATCTTTTATTGTAGCCACTGTGACAATCCATTTCATTGGATTTCTTCTCTTTTAAGTATAGTTCTACTCTTCCAAATATGATATCTTGTTTTAGGGACTAATAACTCCTGAGAACACATGCACATTTAAGTGAGACAAAGTCTAAAAATTATTGCTACTAACAAGCACTCTGGATATACTTCTTTTAAGATCTATTTGTTTAATCTTTTAACAGTCCATGGTATATGCAGTATTCTTTCCAAATCTACCATTCAAGGGCATCTATTAGACTTGCTTAGTCATTGTTCAATTTTTACATAGGTTACTGAAAATACCATGGTTTGGATCTAGTGCACATTAGCTCTCAAAGTAGTATACTTTTCTTTCACGTAGATTTTAAAGAGGTCTTTCGTAGAATATTTGCATAACACTGTATATGTTGTTATTATTGTTGTGGTTAAGTACCATTTAGATTGACTACGACTCATGCTGTTGTTGTTTTTATGTGCCGTCGAGTTGCTTGTGACTCTGCTCTGCCCTGTGCCAATCTCATTGTCTCCTAATCATAGTTGTACTATAAACAGCAGATCAGATCCTTTCTTATCCTGCACCATGCTCAAGATCATTGATATATAGTCACTATGTCAGTCCCTCTCGCTGATGGTCTTCAATCTTTCTCTGATTCTTCACTTTTTCTATTAAGTTGTTTTTGTTTTGTTTTTTTCTCAAGTGCTGGCCCAGATCTGACCACATAGTCAAAGAATGTGAGATGAAAATTCACCATCCATGCCTCTGAGAAGCACTCTGACAGAACTTCTTCCAAGCAGACTCACGGTAAGACTTATTTGTTCTTTTGGAAACCCATGAGTCATTCAATACTCTTATCCAACAATACAATTCAGAAGCACAGATACTCGTTGCAACAGTCATTTATTGTCCAATTTTGAGATGAATGCTGTTGTTAGATGCTGTGTCGTTAACTTAGAGTGACACTACACACAGCAGACCTTAACTTTACTTTAACCTGCTTCATTTTTATCATCTCTACTACACTTGAGCCATTTCTCTAGCCACTGGATCAGTCTATTGTGTTGAGATTCTTCCTCTCTTCTGCTTAACCAATACCTTCGCAAGCATAATGTCCTTGGATTGTTTCTTGATGCGGAGGTATAATTCATAGTGAAGGCTATAGTCTTTGATCTTCTTTAGTAAATGGGCTTTTCTGCAAGCAAAGTAGTGTCATTTGCATAATATAAATTGTTGATGAGTCTTACTTCAATCCTGATACATTCTCTATGTAATTAAGCCTATTGAATTATTTTCTCAGTATTTCATTTGAATAGATACCAAAAAAAGATACAAACCTAATACACACCTTTTCTGATGTTAAACTACCCAGTGTTCCCTTATTCTGATTCAAGAACAATGTCTAGCTCTGTAAGTGGGTTGCATGAGCAAAGTGTTCTAGGATTCTCATTATTTTCAATGTTAGACATAATTTGTTATGATCCACACAGTCAAATATCTTTCTATAGTCAATAAAACACAAGTGAATCTCTTTCTAGTATTCTTTTTTTTTAAGTCAAGATCCATCTTGCCATCAAAAATTATATACAAACAACTACAGCCTCTTCTGAATCCAGTTTGAATTGCTGGACTATCTTTATCAACCTACTGCTCTAGCTATTTTTTAACAATCTTCAGCAAGAATTTACCTGCACGACCTATTAATGAGATAGATCAATATTTCCAATATTCTATTTAATCTTCTTTTTTTAAAATGGGCTAGATATGAATCTCTTCCAGGCAGTTGGCCAGGTATGTGTTTTCCTGTTTTTTTCAATATAGGTTTATGAGCATGTCCATTCCTACGCCTGTTGGTTTAAACATCTCAATTGGTATACCATCAACTTCTGGAGTGTTATTTTTTACTAATGTCTCAGGGCTGCTTCAGCTTCTTCTATCATTAGTATTGCAAGGTAATAATTTAATTTAATCCAGTCAAGCAAAATAATTGTATTACACTCTATTTAGATCTATTACGATTCTATTAGAAAGTTGAACAGAAGATTCCAGAGGGCAGCGAGGGAAGACAAAATAAAGTATCACAATGAAATGTGCAAGGAGCTGGAGTCAGGAAATCAAAAGGGCTGAACTCACTCAGCATTTCTTTTTTTTTCTTTTTTAATTCTTTAAATATTTCCCAGTGCATCAGACAGTAACACTCAGCATTTCTTAAGCTGAAAGAACTGAAGAACAAATTCAAATCTCAAGTTTCAATACTTAAGGAAGCTTTGGTCAGAATATTAAATGATGCAGGAAACATTTAAAGAAGTTGAAAGGATTATACAGAGTAATTGTACCAAAAGGAATTGGTGGACACAGAAAAATTTCATGAAACAACTTATGAGCAAGAGCCTGTGGTGTTGAAGGAGGAAATTCAAGCTGTTCTGAAAGAATAGGCAAAAAGCAAGGCCCCAGGAATTGATGGCATACCGATTGACATATTTCAACCAATAGATGCTGCCCTGGTTGTGCTCTCCAAATTGTACCAAGAAATCTGGAGGGCAACTACCTGGCCCACTGTCTGGAAGAAATCTATATTTATTCCCATTTTAAGAAAGGTGATCCAACAGAGTGTAGAAATTATGGAACAGTATCATTGATATCAAGGCTAGAGGCCGCATGCAGCTGATATTAAGTCTCCCGAGACACTGTGACATTGATGTGTCAAATGTGTTAATGGTTACCCACGACAGACAGTGTTTGGTGGAGCTCCCTCATTAAAACAAGCTTGGAAGCAGGAGTGGCATCCACTTCCATAATAGCTTGCCTCCGGAAACCCTATGAACTTGGAGAGAAGATGAAAGTCACACAAGTGTTGAGGACTTTCATTCATAGGGTTGCTATGCGTTGCCTACAACTTGAAAGCACTTAACAACAACATCATTGATATCACATGCAAGCAAGATTTTGCTGAAGATCATCCAAAAATGACTAGACTAGCACATCAACACAGAGCTTTCTGAAGTGTAGGCTTGAATTAGAAGAGGCAGTGGCACTAGGGATATTATAGCTAATGTCAGAAGGATCTTGGTTGAAAGTAGGGAATACCAGAAGAATGTCTATCTATGTTTCATTGACTATGCATACGCATTTGGCTGTGTAGATCACAACAAACTGTGGCTAATCTTGAGAAGAACAGAATCCCAGAACACTTGATTGTGCTTATGCAAAACTTTTACTTGGACCAGGAGGCAGTATTCAGAACAGAGCAAGGAAGCACTGGATGGTTCAAAATTGAAATAAGTGTGTGTCTCGAATGTGTCCTATCTCCATGTCTTTTCAATCTATATGCAGAACCAATATCCAGGAGGCTGGGCTCTATGAGGAAAAGTGTGGCATCAGGATTGGAGGTAGACTTATCAACAATCTGCGTCATGCAGATGATACAGCCCAGCTTGCTGAAACAGAGAAGGACCTGAAACGCTTGCTGCAGGTCAAGGATTGCAGCCTTCAATATGGACTGAAGCACTGTGCCGATTTGTAGCATCATGACAGATAGTGAAGAGATTGAGATTGAGATTGTTGACAGCTTTAGTTTGCTTGGCTCTAGAATCAACACTCTCGGTACCAGTAACCAGGAAATTAAAAGAAGAATTGCATTGGGAAAGTTTGCTGTCAGAGACCTCTCCAAAGTAGTGAGGAACAACAATGTCAATCTGGAGACTAAAGTGTGCCTGATACAGGCCATGGTCTTTGCCATTACTTGCTATGCTTCAGAGAACTGGACAATGACTAGGAATGATAGAAGGCATTGATGCCTATGAGCTGTGGTGCTGGAGAAGAGTACTGAATATACCATGGACTGCTAGGAGAATGAACAATTTCATCCTAGAGAGGGTGAAGCCAGGCTGCTTCTTGGAGGCAAGGATTCTGAAGCTTCATCTGACATTCTTTGGACATGTTGCAAGGAGGGACCAGTCCTCAGAGAGGGATGCCATGCTTGGAAGGGTGGAGGGATGTTGCCGGACAGGAACCCCTTGGTGAGATGGATTGAGTCTGTCACTGGTGTAATGGGAATAGGCGTGTCAGAGACAATGAGATTCACAAGGGATACAGCAGGGTTTAAGGCAGTTGTACATGGCGTGGTTATGAGTCACAAGTAACTCTACAGCACATAATAACAATATCAACAACAATTTATATCAAATGATCTACCAAAACAAAGAAACAAACAGATATTGAACAGAACTGCTTTTCCTCATATTTCAACTCAGTTAAGAAATGAACAAGGGACTTGGGCATATATCCAGTGACAACAAATTGTGGCTAACCTTAAGAAGAACAAGAATTCAAGAAAATCTGATTGTGCTCATTTGAAACCTATCTTTGTACAAGGAAACAGTCATCAGAACAGAGTAAGGAAACAATGCATGGTTCAAAATCAGGAAAACAGTACTCCAGGGATGCATCTTATCTCCATACCTTTTCAATCTATATGGAGAACAGGTTATCTGGGAGGCTGGAATCTATGAGCAGGAATGTCACATCAATATTGGAGGAAGACAGCAACAAACTGTCATGAAGACGACACAACCTTTCTTGCTGAAACTGAGGAGAACCTGTGGTGTTTGCTATAGAAGGTCAAGGACTGCAGTTTTCAATATGGAGTAAAGCTCAACATCAAGAAAACAAAGATTCTTACCGCTGGGCCAAATGCAGCATCTTGATAGATGGAGAAGCGTTTGTTAACCATTTCCACTTCCTCAGCTCCACAATCTACATTCTTGACACCAGTAGTCATGAAATCAAAAGACAAATTGCACTTGGAAGATCCACAGGAGTACTGATGAGCTGTGATGTCAGTCTAGAGACTAAGGTGTGTGTGATCCAAGCCATGATCTTTTTAGTTACTTACTAGGCATAAAGTAGCTGGACAAAGACTAAGATTATAGAAGTAATTTATTTGAGTTGTGGTGCTTGAGAAGAATATTGAACACCCTGTATGCTGCTAGGAGAACAAACTGGTATATCGTGCAGAGAGTGAAGCTGAGCTGCTCCTTGAAGGCAAGGATTTTGAAGCTCCTTCTCACATACTTTGGACATAA
Source organism: Elephantulus edwardii (assembly GCF_000299155.1). NCBI lineage: Eukaryota > Metazoa > Chordata > Mammalia > Macroscelidea > Macroscelididae > Elephantulus > Elephantulus edwardii. The sequence continues at coordinate 1,892,453 of NW_006400050.1, read as the reverse complement.
GGCCAAAAGGGACCAGTCCTAGGAAAGAGACAGCATACTTGGAAGTTTGGAGTGATAATATCAGAGAGGAAGACACTGGATGAGAGGATTGACTTAGTAACTGGGGTAGTCAGGATTTGTTGTGTCAGAGACAGTGAAATTGGCTCAGGGTAGGGAAGGATTTAGAGCTACTATACATAGTGTTACTATGACTTACAGGTGAGTAGATGGCACATAATAACAATAACACAAGAACAAATTGCATTAAATAATTCTGTTTATCTCTCTTACCTCACTCATCATTTCATCTCTATATTTTTGCATTTCTCCATTCTAATGCATATTTCAGAGTCCTTTCTGACCTCTATTTTCATCTTTTACTTTTTTCCTGTCATTACAATGAACTTGGCTTTCTTCGTGGATTATATTCTTGATATTTTTTTCACAATTTACCTGGTCTTGGTTCAGCAGTGTTTAGTGTTTCATAGACATTCATGAGATGGTTTTTTAAATTGATGTGGGATAAATTCAAGATCATATTTTGGTTCTTGTGGACTTGTTCTAACCTTCCTGAGCTTTCGTTTAAACTTGCATAAGAATTATTAATTGTATTTTCCACAATTAGCCCCTGTCCTGGTTTTTACTATTGATATCAAGCTTCTCTATAGATACTTTTGTGTTTCCAATGTGTATAGAGAGAAGATTGATGTTGCTCAATGATTTCATCTTGCTTGGACCCACAATCAACACCCTTGGAACAAAAAATAAAGAAATCAAAAGGCATATTGTGTTGAATAAATCTGCTGTCACAAATCTCTCAAAAGTTATAAAATAGCAAAGATATCAGTTTTGAGATTAAGATGCATCTTATTCATGTCATAATATTTTTAATTGCTTGTTATATATCTGGAAGTTAGACAATGACTAAGGATAACAGAGGAAGAATTGATGATTTTAAATTGAGGTGTAGGAGAAGTGTACTGAATATCCCATGGACTGCAAAGAGAACAAGTGTGTCTTAGAGAAACAGCAGCCAGAGTGTTCCTTGTAAGCAAGGGGAGTGAAACTTCATCTCACATATTTTAGTATGTTGCTACGAGGGGTCGGTCCTTGGAGACTGATACTTGGAAAGTTGTGGGATCAAAGAAAGAGAGGAAGATTTTCAGTGAGATGAATTAACACTGTGACTCTACAGACTCAAGTATATTAGAAATTAAGAGGTTGGGGCAGAACAGGGCAAGATTAAGATTGTTCATGGGTTTGCTATGAGTATAACTGGACTCAACTTCACCAAACAACAACAACAACAACAACACTTCCCACATATATAGTCCACCTGATTACTTTGTAGTCTATCAGACAATATAATCTCAAATTAATGTTTGTTAAAAAATGAGCTCGCAATGAATAAATCATTTATTATATGAAATTGAAAAGAATTTTTTTCAAAAGACAGCTGGAAAAGACAAAAAACAGTATTATTAAAAATGTGCAAAGAGCAGACTTGGAAAATCAAAAAAGAAGAACATACGTGGAATTTCTCAAGTTGAAAGAAGTGAAGAACAACTTCAAATCTCAACTTGTAATACTAAAGGATTCTTTGGGGAAAAAATCTTGAATGATGCAAGAAGAACAAAAAGAAGATGAAAGGAAAGAGTCACTGTACAAAAAAAATTATTGACAGGGATCCATTTCAGAAAGTAACCTATAATTAAGAACCAATGGTAACAAAGGAAAAAGCTCATGCTGCACTGAAGACATTGGTAAGCAAGAAGGCATGGGTGGTTGTTTCCTTTCACCACCCCTATTTACTCTGTATACTGAGCAAAATACTTGAGAAGCTGGACTGTCTGGTGAAGAATGTGGCATGAGGATTGGAGGAAGACTCATCAATAATCTTCATTATGCAAATGGCACAACCTTGCTGGCTGGAAGTGAAGATTTGAAGGATTTGCTACAGAAGGTTAAACACTCCGATATGCATAGCACTGGATCTTTAGGCAACATCAGTATACATGTATAGGACAGGGTTCGGATCTGTTGTAAAACTCAGGTCTCTGAATTTTACTTGACTTGATGATATCTAACAACAACAGAAACTGGTGGAATACCAGTTGGATGTTTCTACAAGCACATGAACAGATCTGCTGTTCATAAGGTTCCTTTTAGTTTTATTTGACTTGATAACATCTAATAACAATATAAGCTGATGCAATACCAATTGAATGTTTCTGTAAGTCCATGCAACCCTAGAACTGCTCACGAGATTCTTCCAAGTTTCTGAAAAATACCTACCTGTCAAACTGCCTGGAAAAGGCTGTATTTGGTCTTATTTAAAAATGGTAGATGCACCAAAATTTATAAATATTACAATAACATCATGTGAAAGTGAAAGCTTGCTGAAGATTATTTAAAAGTTTCTGGAACAGTGCACATCCAAGGAACTATCAGAAATTCAATCTGTATTTAGAGTAGGTTATGATAGAAGAAATGTCAACACTAATGTCAGATAAATATTGACTGAAAGCAAAAAAAATTCCAGAAAGTTGTGTACTTCTGCTTTATTGAGTATGTAAAGATATGTGATTGTATGGATAATGAGAAATTATGGATCACCTTAAAAAGAATGGGAATCACAGAACACTTAACTGAACTTTTTAAAAACTTATTAATAGACCGAGAAACAATATTCCAAACAGAACAAGGAAATATTGCATGTCTCAAAATCAGAAGGGGCATTATCAGGATTGTGTTCATTCCCCATAACTATTTTGGGCACATTTTCAGGAGGAATCAGTCCTTAGAGAGAGATATCAATCATGCTGGCAAAGATCAGTAAGGAAAGGAAGATTCTCAACAAGATAGGGAAAGGTTTCGATCTAGTGTTCATAGGCTTGCTAGGAGATGTTTTAGACAGGCCAGTACCTAACAACTGCAGTACTTTAAATCTGTTCCTTTTTTATGCATCAGAGAGTTGGACAATGATCAAGGAGGATAGAAGGAGAATTGATGCCTTTGAGCTGTGGTGCTGGAGAAGAGTATTGAGAATACCATGGACTGCAAGGAAAACAAACAGATTTGTCCTGGAAAGGGTTAAACCGGGTGGCTCCTTGGAGGCAAGGATTCTGAGGCTCCGTCTAACATACTTTGGACATGTTGTGAGGAGAGACCGGTCCTTGGAGAGGGACATCATGTTTGGGAGGGTGGAGGGACAGCGCAGGAGAGGAAGACCCTCTATGAGGTGTATTGATTCAGTGACTGGGATAATTGGGATGGGAGTGTCAGAGACGGTGCGATTGGCACAGGACAGAGCGGAGTTTAGGGCTGTTGTACACAGGGTCACTATGAGTCGCAGACGACTCGACGGCACATAACAACAACAACAACAACAAGCTAGTTTCACCTTAGGTCTTCCTACATGAATATTAAAGTTTGTACTGACTTTTCTTATAAATATGCAGTATTATTCATTTTTTTAAATATGTTGCACAATATTTGCTTCATTTATTAAATATGCAAGGTTTGTTAATTTAAATATAGTTAATTATTTTGTTACAATAATACATTATGACAATTTAATAAGGCTCACCCATTGTTAATATTCAATACTCTTCAGTGTTATTTTTGTTGTTCTGTTCTGTCAGGTCGACTATGACTTATAGCAAACCATGAACACAAGATCTGAAGCTAGCCCTATCCGGCACCATCCTTTCCATCGCTGAAATTTTCAATCTCCTTAGTATAGTCAGTATGTCATTCCATCGTGTTAAAGGTCTTCCTCTCTTTTTCTGAGCCTCAAACCTTTCTCAGTATGATATAGTTTTCCAACAACTCATCCTCCTGACAACATGCCCAATATATATGAGATGTAATGATTCAAAATAAACTTTACACTTTTGCAAAAAATAATACATTTTGAAACAATAAAAAGATATAAAACCTGCAATTTCTAGAAGTTGTAAACTGGAGCTTTAAGAAAAGGAAGGGAAGCATGTAAGAGAAGATATGTATTTGCAGCTAAATGGTAATGATTTAATCAATCAAGAAATCCTCTTTCCAGATGTTACCCTTGGAGCATATTTTAGCACCTGTGCACAGTTTCTGATAGATACTACAGATGCTGCAAAATACCTATGGTTTACCTTGCTTCTTTTTCCAGAGATAACATTGGCAGGTAGAAATGACTCTCTCAGCGCACTTGGATGTACAGATTTTAAAAAGAAAAAGAAAAAAAATGAAGACAAGGGTTGCGTTATACTTGATAGCAGTTCTTATGAAATTTTTTTAAAAGCCAGTTAGATATACTCACATTATTCTAAGCACGACTGTTTTTCTTCCCTTTTCTGGGTTTTGAAGATTGCTCTGGTGGGAGGGCTTGTGGGAACTCTGGTGGCCTGGCCTGGTGATAAGAAGCTGTGCTGCAATCCTGAAGGCACACAGCATGAATGCACCAGCTGCTCTGTGGGAGAAGGATGGGCAGTCTCCTCCCAAGTGATTAACTGTTTCTGACAAACCACTGGAGAATAAGGTATGGGTGGGTTTTAACTCATTGGTATACAACAACAACAGCAACTGGTAGAATAGTTCTTTGACAAATGTGCCCCAAAGAAGCGTCTTTATGGCAGTAGAAATCCATCAGCTGCTATTAGGAGAAAAGAAGAAAAAAAAAAGATTCATCTCTAGTGCAATTTACAGCCTCTAAAATTGTACCAATAAGTTGGTTTCAACTTAATGGCTGTGAGTTTTTGAGTTAGGATTTAAAGTGTGTCTAAAAATATATAAGAGGTATAAATTGTGGGGTGGGGGGTGGGGGTGTGTAGTTCTGTGCTGTTTGGTTTTTGTTTTGATATTAGAGGTTTTGGGGGTCTTTTTTCTATAACAACCTTATGGCATGCTGAAACAAAAATTCAAGCCAGATTCACATATATGAATAGTTGTGATGCAGACGTGTTTATCTTTCTCATCTTCCAAAATCCTCTTGTCTTTCTGTTGCACTTTACTCATCTCTTTGTTTCATGTGATGCATAATCTTTACTCCCTCAACAAAATGGTTCAAAGAAAGATTTTATATTTTCCCATGGATTTATACCCAAATGTTATCTCTCTAAAGTTTATTTGCATTTTAAACCTTATCTCAGACTGTGAAAGCAAAGAATTTAACACCCTGTTAAAGGGATTTTAAGCATCAGTTGGCAGGCAGGGGAGTATTTCTCTGAGCAAATCCTTTTCTTTGCTTCCTGAAAATTTTATTCTCTGTTGTTACCTCCCCAGGTTGGAAGGCAAAACAGCTTAGAAATAAAATTGCTGGGTTAAGAGACAGGCAGATATGCATTTGAGTCACTGCTTTCGCCACATGCTTCTTAAATGATCTGGGAGAAGTCACACTTGACTACCTATTTTCCTTTTCTCTTAGGTAAGTTAAGTAATGAAAATTACCTCTAAGACTGCTGTAGAAATGAAGTCAGTTATCCATGTTGCTGTTGTTGCTGTTGTTGATTGCCGTCGAGTCGAGCACTATCATAGCGTCCTATGAACAAAAGACCTTTCTATAACTATCGTCGTTTCTCAAAGTTCATGGAGTTTCCAGAGGCATGTGATAATAAAAATGTAGAATCAGTCATTGATGACTATGGGTGTTGCATGCTTTGTGGAGTAGCCCATACCCCGTAGAGAGTAGCCCATAGAGAGATGTGCCACTAACACAATGTGCCGTTCTTTCAGTTTGAATCCACCAGCAGCTCTGTGAAAGAAAAAGTCATAATCTCTTCTCATGCTATTTATAGGTGCTGGAAATTCACTGGAGGCTTACCAGGAGTCGGCCCTTTTTAATTTTTTTAATTGCTGCATCAAGCCTGGGATGAGTTGAAGAGTCAGAACAATTAATTTCCTTTAAATTACTTTATTTTCTAATAGGATGATGTATGTCTTACACTGACATGGAATGTTAAAAAACAAAACAAACAAACAAAACCTCTCAAAAATATCCATCACCTCCCATGGTTGCCTGTGCCCAATGCAGCATCCTTGCAATTCTCCTCCATATTTCCACTTGAGTGCTCTCCTGTCACAGTTTCAGCATTTTCTCTGTTCTTTTTCGTGCTGGGATCAATACTCACCTATATAGTTCACTGACTTCCTTCTGACAACAAATAATGCCTGAGACCAGGAACGCCTTACACTCAGCAAGAATAAAGCAGATTAGAGAGCAAAGGGCTTCAGCTATGAGCTCATAGATTAACCTAGCATCACGAGTACAGAAATTCAGATTTTGTTCTTCTTTTAGCCTTTCAGGGCTAAGAACTTAATTCCATAAACTGAGACCTTTCTTAGTTGACTTTCTGCACATGATAGACAAGCGATGATGTCCAGTGATCCTTCTAAAGCACTTATTCATAAATTAATAATATCTAGTTTCTTGATAACACCTCAATATTAATCCTATCCTTTGGCTTACTGCTTTTACTAAACAGTGCCTCTTTATTCAATATTGTTGAATGAAAGCATTTACGTATGTCTGTAGCATGCCTTCTAAGTCAAAGCTGTGTGTACTTACCCAGGATCTGGGTTACTTTTTTATAATAGGAGCAAAGATAAGTTCTTTATTAACTGTCTCCCCCCCAAGAAGTCTTCATTTAGTGTTTCGAGCTAATATTACTTGATTCTAATCACACAATAACAAAATTTTGAACAGCTATAATTTGATTAATTTTCTTTTAGTAATAGGCACAGTATCTCCCAACACATTTTAAAATTTTGCTTGGTATTATTGTCTTGTTATCATTATGGTAGGAAATATTCAGTACTTTGCTTTCAAGCGCAAAATAATTACTTCCATTTCAATAACTAGCACTTTATAATAGTGGGCTCAAATCTATCAGCTGTTCTGTAGGAGAAGGATGGGCAGTCCCCTCCCGTGTGATTAACTGCCTCTGAAAACCTGCTGAAGGAGCAGCTGTTGATCAATTCCAACTCAATGGCACACAACAACAATGGATACTTTTAGGTCATCTTTTATTTTTATAATAACACAAAGCAAAGAACTTAGATAAATACATCTTTTATCTTCCATCACACACGAACATCAGTTTCTAGTGCAGACTCAATGTAAAAGAGAGAGAATTAACAATGTTGGTGCAAACTATTAGAACAAAGCACAATGGAATCAAGTTGGAGAAGGAATCTTAAAACGCAAAATAAATGGAAAAAAGAAATCATGAAGAAACATGTCAATTACTTTTAATACATTGATATAAACATTTCTCCCCACCACCAAATAATAGTATAAAACTTGAGAGAAAATGTATTAGAAGATACTCAATTTTCAATGGAAATGAACAACACAAAGTGGAATGAGTATTCATGGTAAAGATTTAGGGCCCATCTTCACTTATAGACACCTCATAGTGGAACTCTGGAAATCTTTATCTGGATAATTGGTCATCTGAAAACCTATGAAACATAATTCACAACTGATACACGAATCAACCCAATGGCAATCCCAGTATGCATTACATATAGAATCCAAGCCACATTAAAAACATCCTCTTCCCTAAAACAAAGCAAAAGTTTATATTTTGCTCAAGTGACTAGAATCAATGTTTGACGTTATCATATTGTTGTTATGTCTTTTTTTTTCCTCCGACACAGCGTCATCCTATGTATGTTCTAAACGCTGCAGTCTCCTGAGCCAGTATCACTCTGACACACCTATCCCAATAACCCCAGTACTTCATGAATCCATCCCACCTAGGGACTTTTTCTCCTGTGTCATCCCTCCACCCTTCCCAGCATGGTGTCCTTCTCCAATGACTGGAACCTCCTGACAACATGCCCAAAAAATGTGAGATGGAGCTCCAAAATCCTTGCCTCCAAAGAGAAACCTGGTTTACCCTCTTGAAGGCAGACCTGTTTGTTTTCTTGTCAGTCCATGTTTCAATACTCTTCTCCTGCACCACAACTCAAAGGCATCCTTTCTTCTCTCACCCTTAGCATTGTCCAGCTCTCTAATGCATAGCAACTAATGGTGAAGACCATGGCCTGGATCATGCACACATTTTAGTAAAAATAAAATTGAAACATTTGAAAATAGCCACTGTTAAATTATAATAGTACTTTTATACTGATAGTGTGAGTACACTAACTTAATTAACAGAGTTTTAACTAGGATACAGGGTTTTTTTAACATAAATATAGAATGTTATTGCAATTATGTGCTCTCAAGTTGATTCCAATTCAAAGTGGCCCTAAATACAACAAAATGAGATATGGTCTGATCCTATATTATTCTCACAATGATTGCTGATTAGCCAATTGTCCAAGCCACTGTGTCAATCTATCATTGTTAGGGTCTTCTTCTTTCTCTCACCATATAATTTACCACGCCTGATGTCCTTCTCCAGAGACTAGATATTCGAATATAAGAGGTAAAATGTTTCCATTATTCCTATTCAAAAGCATTCTAGTTGTACTTCTTTAGAGAGATTTTTTCACTATTCTGAAAGTCCAAGGCACAGACAATAATTTTTGTCAAGACCGTAAATCAAATATACCCATCTTTTTTTTCATTATCCTATTTTTGTATGCATTTGATGTGATTGAATATAATATGAGTGGGATCAGAACTTTTGTTTTCAAAGTGTCATCTTTGTTTCTTCATACCTTAGAGAAATCTTTGGCAGCAGATTCTCCCAATGCAATAAATTGATTGATTTCTTAATGGCTGCTTCATTGGTCATTGATTATTGTGTCAAATAAGTTTGAATTCTTGACCCTTTTAGGGAGCTCTCGTGGTCTAGTTCATAGGGAGTGGTACTGCAAACTCAAAGGCAGCTTCTCTCTGATGGTTCAAATCCATCATTTGTCTCATAGAAGAAAGAAACGTAATCCCCTTCTTCTTAATTTATAGTATCCCCAAAACCTGATAGTGGGCCAAGTATGAATCAATTACATCTATGAATTTGAAACATCTGAAAATAAGTTTGAGTTTGATAACATCAAAATTTCTCCATTTCATGGTGTCTAATTCAGTTGTGGAGATTTTTATTTTCTCTAACTTGAGATCCAATTCATACTGAAGGCTGAATCTTTGATGATTACCAGTGAGTTCTTCAAGTCCTCTTCACTTTCTGAAAGTTTTTCATTTGCGTATTTCTTGTTAATAAATACTCATCCAAGTCTGATGTAATGTTCTTTGTATAGTACAGTTTGTCAAATTATTTGTTAAGCATACAGATTGAAAAAGATATAAAGAGGAATGACTTAGGGGTTAGGGGGAGACTGAGAAAGATGGGATAAATAATGTATACTGCATTGAAACAGATGAGGGAGAGAACTGTTCCAAAGGGATATATGCTTAGATATTATCATTATGACAGGAGTCCAGAACAAAGGTAGCATAATGGAGTGTACTTGGAGGAAGGGATTGAATAACAACGGAAGATTTTTTTTTCCTTTTACTCTTCCAAAAGAAAAGCAAATTGGGGGGGGAGGGGTGGGCAGGGAGAAAAGTGTAACAATGAATTAATGGAAATCCAAAGTCTCTGTAAACTTTCATTAAAATACATTTAAAACAAAAACAAAAGTAAAAGAAAAAAAACAACAACCAATAAAACTCAAAAAACAAAACCCTGCATACCTTTGGGATTGTAGCAGTTACCACTAGGCCATTAGAGCTTCATAGTCAAATTAAATTTAAATCAAACATCCATATACAACTTTATTTTATAACATTAATTATAGTATCCATAGTGTAATTGCACATTCCTCACTCCCCTCCGTAATTTTCATTCTTTTATTTGACTGTCAATAATTGTCCTGAATTAATAGTATTGATTGTAGCAAGATTCTTTGCCAACATTTTTTAATTCATTCATTGGATAAAAATAGATGTATGTCCATCCATGTTTACTGCATCACTCTACACAGTAGCAAAAATATAGAAGCAGTCTAAGTGCCCACTAACAAATAAATGGATTCAAAACCTGATACGTGTACACAATGGAATATTATGCAGCATTGGAAATGAATTTGTAAAACACTACATACTGTTGAATATCAAGAAAACACTACATAGCATAGATAAATCTGGAAGACATTATGCTGAGGGGAATATCTGAGTCACAAAAAAGACAAGTATGGTATAAGTACACAGTTATAAAATAAGATGATCTTAGAGTAGGGAAGAGAACTAGAAATGAGCAAAACACTGGATTAAGTGAAGGGAAGGACTATCTGAAAGGAATAGATGATTAGATATAATATACATGACAATTAACAATCTAGCACAAGATGTGGAATACAAAGTGAATTGGAGGAGGAAGATGAGGAAGGGAGAAAACTTTTACCTGTGAATAAAAACCCAAACTATTGTTGTCACTGTTAAGCACCATTGAGTCATAGATGACTCATAGTGACCCTATGAACAAAAGACCTGAACACTTGTATAGCTCTCATCATTTCTCTAAGTTCATAGAGTTTCAGGAGACAAGCTATTTCAGAAGTGGATGCCACTCCTGCTTCTAAGCCTATTTTAATCTGGGAGCTCCATGAAACACTGTCCTCTCCGGGTAACAACTATCACATTTGACACACCAGTGTTACAATGTTTAGCATCACAGCAACCACGAGTTACATCTGTACAGCAAATGGACAGACCAGTGCTATACCACTTAGAAAAATGTTTGACCAAAAACAATTAAAACCAAGCCTGAGGGCAGCAGATTGAAATAACCCACCTTTGGCTTTTAGCATAATTTCTATACAGTAGGCCAACAGAGCTCTGTCTATGACTCACAGCAATTCTATGAACGTCAGATCTAACCCTTGCTCTATCCTACGCCATCCACACAATCCGAGACACGCTCAAGCCCATTGTTACAGTCACTGTATCAGTCCATTGTGTTGAGGATCTTCTTTTTCTTGCCTGACCTTCCACTTCTCTCAGCGTGATGTCATTTCCCAAGGATTGGAAACTTAACTGTTGTTCGTTGTTGTTAAGTACTCATCTTCCCACTCTGGAAATAGCCCCAGACTGGGAGCCAAAAGCCTTTTTCAATATAGACCAAGTCCAATCAACTCACACCCTATAGAGAGCAATAATCACACCCTAGTCTCAACTCAAACCAGAAAATCTCAAACCAGAAAACACACCTTTGCAGAATCTTGCTGTTCCACTCATCTTCTCAGCCTGGAAATAGCCCAAGTCCTGATATAAAACTAATTTCTCATAATTGGCGTTTTATTTTTTATTTGCAAATTGATCAAGGTATATGTATGTGAAAAACAATGCACTTTTTTGTTTAAAAAATGTAGGTAATTTTGGTTCTGGAAACTCTGGGCAGAAATATCTGCCATTTTTCTCTTATTTTTTACTAATGTGATTCCTTAGGAAGCCCTGGTGACCTAGTGGTAAGGAGATGAAATGACAACCAAAAGGCACATGGTTCTAATCAGGGAGTGTCCCTTGGGAGAAAATTGAACAATCTCCTCTCCAGCAATTGGCATCCTCTGAAAACCAGTTGGAGAGTCAATTCTGATCTCATTCCTTAACATAACTCTACTGTCTTAGTGGTAAGACATTGAGCTGCCAGTCCAAACGCAATTGATTTTTTTTTTTTTTAGATTTCAGATTGTATATTTATTCTTGGTTATTTTTGAAGGTCGTCTATGTAGTGTTTTAGAAGACTTTATAAGATACATATGTTGTTATTGTTTTTTTACATACTAAACAATTTCTTGTACTAGTTTATTTACAAAATTAAAATACAAATTTGAACAAATTCTTTTCCACCAGCTGCTCTGAGAGAGAAATGTGGACACTTTGATCCATGCAATTTACAACCTCTGAAAACCCACTGGAGGATCAGTTCCAATTTGATGGTCTATAATAACAATAAGAATAGGAATCCCAGAACACTCAATTGTGCTCAGGCAAAACCCATAATTGGACTGAGAAGCACTCACCAGAAGAGAGCAAGAAAATACTGCATAGCTCAAAATAAGTGAGGGAGTGGTGCTGGAATGCACCCTGTCTCCATACCTTTTTAATCTATATGCAGAATAGATCATTCCGGAGGCTGAGCTTTTTGAGGAGAACTGTGGCATCAGAACTGCAAGCAAGAAGATTCATTTGTGTTATGCATATGGGACAATTGGTGGCACTGTGATAAATGAAGAGATTGAGATTGTGAACAATTTCAACTTGCTTGAATCCACAGTCAACATTCTTGTCACCAGCAGTCAGGAAACCAAAATATGAATAACACTGGGGAAATTTGCTGTCAGGCACCTCTTCAGAGTGTTGAAGAGCAAAGATGTTAGTCTAGAGACCAAGATGTGCCTCATCCAGACACGGTCTTCTAAATTACTTTCTATGTATCGGAGAGCTGAGCAATGACTTAGGATGACAGGATAAGGATCTATGTCTTTGAGTTGTAATGCCGGAGAAGACTATTGAATATACCATGAACCACCAAGAGAACAAATTCTGCCCAGGAAAGAGTGAAACCTACTTACTCTCTGGAGGCAAGGATATTGAAGTTCCATCTCACATGTTTTAAGCCTGTTGCCGGGAAATGACAGTCCTTGGAGAAGGACATTATGCTTGGAAGGGTGGAGGGACGGCATAGGAATGGAAGACTCTAGATGAGATAGATTGATGCAGTGACTGAGGTAATAAGGGTAAGTGTGTGGGAGATTGTTTGATGGGCTCAGGATAGGACAGGATTCAGAGCTATTGAGCGTAGGGTTACTATGAGTTGCCGGTGACTAGTTGGCACATATTGACTAGAACATGTAACAATGCAACAGTAACCACAATATGACTACTTAATAAAGAAAAAGTACCAAATATACATTTAATTAGTTGAATTTTAATGAATCATCACTTTTCTGTCAGTTTTCTGTTTTGTGGTGGTTTGTGACTTACTGCAATCATAAGAACAACAATAGTAGTGTGGAAATGACTGAATAGAAAGATGAGATGGATATATCAAACAAAAAGAGGAAAAAACTGATAGGGCATTTTAAGTAAACTGAAGACATGAATACCCAAAGACCTATGATGAAAAAGATATTGACAAAAATAAATATGAAGAATACTCCACCTAAATTTTTTTATCACAATTTATTTTAACAAAGTATTGATGTTTTTGTAGAATTTTCAAATTCTCTTTTTTTTTTTGTCTCCGGATTATACTCAGTACCCAACATGGGTTGACCTGCGGCCATTTTTAAATTCATTTGGGCCCTCGGGGCTGCAGGCCCTCGGGCCTGGTTGTTATTATTTTTTAAATGAATCACTCCTAAGTGTTACAGCACTATTCTGTCATTTCTTTGTATTGAGCTAAGTATGGATTGCTGTGATACTGAACCTTGTGCCATTGGTCTGTCAAGTGCCGTCATGGTTACACATGGTTGACAATATCTGATTAGCAAACAGATTAAGACAGACTTGGAAGCATGAGTGGCATCCACTTCCTAAACATGCCTGTGGAAACTCTATAAACTTAGAGAAAGGACAATAGTTCTAGAACAAGGTTAAAGTGTTTTGTTTATGGGGTTAGTAATAGATGGCACTTAACAACTACAAAAATATATATTACAAAGCCCTGTCTTCCATTTTGGACTTTCATTGGCTTGGTGCTGTATGATGTCACTCTTGTTTGGGTTGATTTCTTTGGTAGATTTCTTTATTTAAGCCTCGTGTTTAGAGTCAATAAGACCTCCACGGGTACACTTAAATTTAAAGTCAAGCCCTTGTCTCCATTTTGGAAACTGGGTGAAACCACTAGACTCTGTAAGATGGGCTCTCTTGTTTTGGTTGAGGGTAATTGTGGAATGTTTGGGATTTTTTGGGTTTTTTTGTTGGTTTTTTGTGAGGTTTTTAATATTATGACTGCCCACAGTGTACAGTCTTTGGTAGAGCTCCCAGTTTTGAGAGAGGTTGGGAAGCAGGAGTGGCATCCACTTCCTAAATCAGATGCCTCTGGAAACTCTATGAACTTGGAGAAAGGATAATTATAGAAAGGTCTCAGATCTTTTGTTCATGGAGTCATTATGAGTCAGACATGACTGGATGGCAATCAATAACAATAACAACAACTAGATTACACTATTATAGTTTTACAGCAGCTCTGGTGGTCGAGGGGTAAGAAACTCCTCTGAAATTTCAAAGGCACACAGTTCAAATTCATCAATTGTTCCATGGGAGAAGGAGGGGAATCTAATCCCATAGATTTGCTTCTTCTGAAAACTCATTGGAGGGTCAGTTATGGGTCAGTTCTGACACAATGACACAACAGCAACAATAGTAGTGCTATATCTATAGAAGAATTAGAAAGAAGCAAGGCACAAAGGAGGAGAAAAGGAGTAATGAAAGGTAAAAGTAAAGAAGAGGAACAATTAATGTGAAGACTGGGACAGGGGAAGGAGTTTTAAACAGAAATAAAAACTTGCAATGAAATCTTTGTCAACTAGTCATAGTAATTACATTTCCAGAGAGTAACTAATGCATTTATTTACTAATTCATTTTATTTTTTCCTTAACATGCTTTCAACTGTTTGATTATAATTTTTAAGAGGAAAAAGAAGCAGATTCTAGCTATTAGTGTATCTGGTAAAACAAAAATATTATGCAATGTAAATTAACTATAAGCAGATTAAATTACTCCAGATTAATGTCAGCTTCTGTTCCAAGAAATTCTGTGTGGTGGTCTGAGAAAAACACCGTACAATGCCCAATAATTACTCAGCTGTAGCATCATTAATGGTACTGTGTTTATTCCTGATGTCTTTCTAAAGCTAAGTTTAGATAGTAGAATTTTAATAAGCAACAACAAAGGCAATGGCTATGTTAGCCCCAGTAATTACATTTAATGGCAAAAGCCACTCTATGAGAGATTTTCTAGAAGAAAATTCTATGCAAAAGTTAAGCTTATAAAAATGTATATAACTAACAACATAAGTACATTTTTGTTATGATATAACTCTAGTATTTAACCTGTACGCTGACCAAATTACTCTAGAAGCTAGACTCTCTCTATGAAGAAAAATGTGACATCAAGATAGGAGAAGACTCATCAATAACCTTCATTGTACAAATTGACATAATTTTGCTGGCTGAAAGCGATGAGGACAAAGTACGTGCTGCAGAAAGTTCAACATTGCAGCTTTCAATTTGGATAGCATCTCAACATCAAGGAAACAAAAACCCATAAGCAAAATAATGATGGAGAGAGGATTGAAATTGTCAATGGCTTCATATTATTTGTATCCACGATCAATATACTTGGTACTAGAAGTCAGGAGATCAGAAAACATTTCCCTGGAAAAGTCTATAGTCAGGAATTTCTCCAAATTATTGAGGAGAAATGATGTCAGTTTGAGGACTAAGGTGCACCTGATTCAGGTCATTTTCTATTCAGTCATTTGCTATGGTTCTGAGAGCTGGTCAGTGAGGACATATGACAGAAGAATTGATGCCTTTGAACTATGGTGTTAAGAAAGAGTGGTGAATATCTCATGGACTGTGAAAGAACAAACAAATATGTCTTCGAGAGGGTGCATCCAAAGTGTTCTTTGGAGGCAAAGATGACGATGGTGCAGTCAGTGTGCTCCTTACAGACCAGGATGGTGAAGCATCATATCACAAACGTTAAGCATATTTCTAGGAGAGCTGAGAGGGACTTCATGCTTGGGAAGGTGGCAGGGCAGTGTAAAAGAGGAAGATCTTTACCCAAGTGGGTTAGCATTGTGACTGCAGAAATGGACTTGAACTAAATGTGTCAGAGATTGTGAGGGTGGCACTGGATAAGACAGTGCTTACATTGGTTGTTCTTAAGGTTGTTACGAGTCATACTTGATGGCACTTAACAACGACAACAATGGTAAAACGTTACACTTCCAACCCAAAGGCACACAGTTCAAATCAACCAGCTGCTACATGGAAGAAAGGTGTTCAACTTCCTTTGTAATTTACTGACTGAATACTTGTTGAGGTGTTAGCTTGGTTTTCACTCAGTGACACAAGGGAGTTTTGGTGCCATAATCTGTAAAGAGTTGTTTTACTTAACCAAAAGTGGTGTCTTTTCAGTGGTTCAAATCTACCCAGAACTCTACAGTAGAAAAGTTGGGTAATAACACTGTATTGCGAAGTGAGTAAAGAAATATCATTGACCCCTCAGACACTTTGTTGTCTTCTTTATTCATCCACTGACAAAAGACTTATAGGATTATCTTCCTGAGCTTCTCATAAAACTTTAAGCAAGAACAACATTTTCTCTTCATCATATGGTTTTTCTTATGGAATCCTGTAAAGTAGTATTTTCTTCCCCTCTCCTTCACCACCCTTAATCCTTATTAAAAAAAAATTCCTTGTTTTGCTAGTGGATGTCCAAACACTGCCTTCCATGTAATGAAAACATGCAAATTCCCTAGTCTTTACTGGCAGTGATTGCCCTCATTAACTTTTGAGACACAACAAAGGGTACTTACGAATCCCAGTCATTGTGGGTAAAGCCAGCAGTGTGCTTATGCTAACGACCATCTGTAGCTTCATCTAAATAACTGAACTAATAAAACCAAAGTAAAAAGTATTGTTTACTGTGGCTAGTGGTTGAAATCCAGTTGGCGCTGACTCATAACTCACAGCAACCCTACGTGCAACAGCAGAATAATCCAAGGTCATACAAACCTCATGAAAATAAAGATTGATAATACTGGTCAATAATGGGCTGAGATGGACTGGTATAGGTCATTTTGAATTGGACATTTACATTATCTACGATGCCAGAGGTGAAAAATTAAAAAAAAAAAAAGCATAATGGAGTAATTATAATGTTAAAAAAAATAAGATTTATCGTGAAGTACAATGCTGTGTGAGTGATTGTGTACTGTCCTTACAGATACAAGGAAGTGTAATTAAAACAACTGTTATTAAAATATTTTTACCAACCAGAAAAGCCAAACATAAATAGAGGATTTCTATCCATTTTTCCATGTGGAATTGAGCAAATATTCAATCAAAAAGCACTAATAAATATTAGTGACAAAAATCGAACTGGTGAGAACAAAGAGGAAGGCCTGGAAGCCACAGAATACGGCTTATCAATGAAATATCAATATCAATGAAAGATATAAGACTGAAGATCTAATAATATTCTTTTGTGAAAAAATTATTTCTTCATTTCCTTTTTTTTACAAAAACACAAAACCAAGCAATAAATGTTGACTGTTGTTACGTGCCATCAAGTTGAGTACAACTCGTAGCAACTCTATGAAGAACAGATGAAAACTCTGTCCTATCCTGTGTCATCTTCACACTTCCTGACACACTAGACCTGATTTCAGCAGTCACCGTGTCAATCCACATGGTCGAGGGTCTTCTCCTTCACCAACTCTTTACCCTTCCAAGCATTGGCCCCTCTCAAAGAAATAGTCCCATCTAGGAACATGCTCGAAGTAGAGGAAGTGAAGCCCCATTATCCTTCCCTCCAATGAGCACTCTGGCTGCACCCTCTCCAAGACATATTTGTGTTTTTGTTTTGGCAGGTTTTTTTGGGTGGGTTTTTTTTTCTGTACATGGGATATTCAGTGCTCTTCTTCAACATCACACCTTAAAGACATCAATTCTTCTATCATCGTTATTCATTGTCCATCTTTCAGATGCATAGCAAGTGATCAAAAATACCATGGCCTGAATCAGATGCCTTGTAATCCTCAAACTGATATTATTACTCCTTAGTAATTGAGAGTGGTCCTTAACTGCAGACTTTCCCATTGCAATGCATCTTCTTATTTCCTGGCTGCTGGTTCCAAGGGTGTTAATTGTAGATACAAGTAAAATGAAGTTGTTTACAGTTTCAATCTCTTCTCCATTCATCATGATGTTGCTTATTGATCCAGTGGTAAAAATCTTCATTTTCTTGTCGTTGAGATGCAATTTATTTTAAAACCTGCTTTTCTTGATCTTCTGCAACAAGTATGTTAAGTCTTCCTCACTTTCAGCAAGCAACGTTATGTCATCTAAATAACACAGGTTATTGTTGAGACTCCCGCCAAGCCTAACGTCACACTCCTATTTATAGAGTCCATCTTTTTTGAATAATTTCCTCAGCATAATGATTGCATAGGTATGGAGAGAGAATACCAGCCTGATACACACTCTTTTCAATTTTAAACAACACAGTATTTCCTTGCTCTGTTTGCAACAACAGTCTCCTGGTCTGGATATAGATTTCGCATGAGCACAAATTAGGTGCTCTGGGACTCTCATTCTTCTTATTGTCAGCCACAACTTGTCATGGTCCACACAGTCAAATGTTGACTCTATATATGAATTTCATATCATGGATTGCACAAGAATCAGACTGACTATTTGTGGAAAGAGATATAACTGTAGGGGTTAAGCTGGCCAAAGTAGGAGCTGTCTAGACTAAAAGAATGTAAACAATGTAAACTGGGGGAAATGATACTCTGTCTTATGGATGTGTTGTTTTGTGTACATGCAAAAACTTGATTCTCAAGGTCAACTATGGGTCAGTTCCAACTCAATGGTATGCAGCAACATAGGGGGTAAACATTCTGTTGAGGTTTAATTGTTAACTTTTTGGAGGAATAAAAGGTTGATTAAGCTTAAAAAAAAAAAAAAAAAAAACAAACAAACTTGATTCTCTGTTGACTTTACCTTCTGATATGAATGTGGTCCTGTAAATAAGAAAGATCAGCAGATAAAATAAGAACTTAAACATTATCTTATTTTGCAACTCTAGTCAACAATGCCTTTCCACTTGTAAAACTTCACACATAAAAGTTATGAGGACTACAGTTCCAGAGGACACTCAACCATGAGTTTCTCTTTCCTTACGTCTTGACAACTAAAGTCTTGAGTAGTTCAATCAGTCACCCAGCACTTTCATGCTGGTCAGAGAAGTGCAATATATGAAGGCTCCAATGTGATACAGGAGGAACAGAGAACAGAACCTCGTGGGATGAAAAGTGAAATAGTCTAGATTTCTTCATCGTGGTAAGTCACAGTGCCAGCAAGCACCGCAAGGTGTACATAATTCTTTATAAGAAGATTTTGAAGATGGGGAAAGAGCTGTCTAAGAAGAGAGAGAGAGAGAGAGAGAGAGAGAAATAGATATAGAAAGACCCTGCTCTTAAAGCCTGCCATTTGCAATGTAGAACCCAAAGTACTTCAAATACTGCCACTTTGCATATGAGATCATTGTCCCTGGTTTCTTGATTCAGAGATATTAAATGTTGAGCTCTAAGAACAAATATTCTGGTGCCCATTAAGAAATTAATGGATAGAAAAAATATGGCAAATTCACACAATGGAATATTATGCAATAGTGGAAAACAATGAACTCATAAAACACTGCATAACATGGGGAAGCCTGGAAGATACTATGCTCAATCACAAAAGGGAAAATACTGAATAACACTGCTGTTATAAAATACAACTGGCATGAGGGTTTAAGGGGAGAATAGGAAAAGAATGGGTAGATAATGAACACTGCATTAGAACAGATGAGGGATGGAGGAGGAATAGTGGAAATGTATCCACATTTACAACATTCCTCTTACCAAAACCATTTATGGAAAATAGGTAGTGCATTGAAACATATATCTCTGGATAGGAAGTGATGATATTGTTAATACTTCTAGCCTTAAGCTTAAAAGATTATAATGTTCTAAATTATTTGTTATACATTTGCTTAATTTTTTCCCTCTTTTAACAACTGGGATCTAGAGGGAAGAGAAAAGACCAGAGAATGGCCAAAATTATTGGGG
>NW_006400050.1:1870267-1871502 GCF_000299155.1 Elephantulus edwardii | reverse complement strand
AATAATAATTTAAAAAAAGAACAGATGAGGGGAAAAAATGTCTGAAAGGAATAATTAGACATTACATGCATGACAATAATCTGAAACAAGGGAGGGAGAAGAAAAAAATGTGCAACAATGTATGAATGTAAGCTCAACTCTTCTGTAAAGTTTCATTAAAATCATCATCATAATAATAAAGAATAAACAAGCAGCAATCTGGAAAAAAATTTTGAAAGGAAAAGAAGTGTCGCTATTTTGTAATTACTATTTGGAGTCTAGGAAGAGCTGCTCTCTGCCATTTGCATGTTGAAGAAATCAACAAAGACACTTTTTAAGATACCTCTCTTAGTGTACCCGACAATTCCATAAAAGGGGCAGAGAATGACTTTTCACCACCACAGCCACTCGCTTTCTTCTGACACTATAAATCAGGGTAGTTTGGCAAGATTTAAAGGGTTGGCATACACTTCCTAAACATCATGCCTCCAGAAACTCTATGAAATTTGATAAACATCAATAGTTGTAGAGGGGCTTCAGGCCTTTTATTCAGAGGGTCACTATGAGTTGTGCTCGACTCGAAGGAAATCAACAACAACAACACGCCTTTTTTTTAAAGACGTTTGAAGCGAAGTGTGTTCTTTGTGACATTTCTAGGTAGGAGGATCTGCCTTATTCACAGCAACTCCAGGAGTCAACATCAGTACTGGGGCCTCAACTGACATAAGGCTCCCAGGAACTGAGATGATCCGCAATAGCCAGAAAGGCTAAGCTATTAGAAGGTTAAGAGTGCATATCATCCTAAGTGATGACGTGCTGCTGACCTTCCTCAAGGCCAGCCCCAGAATCAGACGTTTACCTTAGCACTAACAGGAATGTTAGCAGAGTCCAGCTGAAGAGGTGCAAGGCATTGCTTTTGCTCATGGGAATCAACATCACGTCTTACCAGCCGATCCTTGAGTTGCAGTTGATGTGAGAGATAATGTAATTAATTCTTACTTAATGCAAAACTAGTTGTCTCAGTTTTACCTTTTCTTTGAAGGCCTTTTCCTCACTGAAAGTGCAAAATTGAAAGTGAAACATAAAGGATAACTTTAAAAACCCAATATCTCACAACTTTTGGCAAAATTTAAGATAACTCTATTTTGCAGCCTGTTGTTTATATGTCTCAGTGTTCAACACCACACTCTGCAAGTAAGGTAATGAATATTCTTGGGACTTTGTTCTCAGATATATATACTGTTGTTGTTGTTGTT
>NW_006400050.1:1867717-1869037 GCF_000299155.1 Elephantulus edwardii | reverse complement strand
TAGAAGACATGAGAAAGTGTATAAATTTGTAGAAGGATAATAAGGGCAGTAGTTTTTTAAAAGGAAAAGTAGTTTGATCTTAAAGTAGAAGTTTGTTGGTTTTTTTTTTTGTTTTCCACTAAGAGTAACTAGAAAGAGTAAATAACTAGAAAGTAAATTGTTGTTATGTGTGTTAGAGTCACCTGTTACTTATAGCTACTTTAGGAACAATAGCTCAGAACTCAGCCTATCCTGAGCCAGTTTCATCGACTCCAGCACGCCTATTACCTATTGCCCCAGTTACTGTGTCAATCCATCTGACCCAGGGTCTTCCTCTCCTGTGCTATCCCTCCACCCTTCCAAGAATTATGTCCTTCTCCAAGGAATGGTCTCTCCTAATGTGCTAAAAATATGTGAGATGGAGCTTCAAAATCTTTGCTTCCAAGGAGAAACACAGTTTCATCCTCTCCAAGAAAGAACACTTTGTTATTTTGATGGTCCATGATATATTCAATGCACTGCTCCAGCACCACTGCACAAAGGAATTGATTCTTCTTCTGTCATCCTTAGTCATTGTCTAATTTTTTGATGCATATCAAGTAATTGTGAAGATCATGCCTTGAATCAGGCATACTTTAGTCTATAGACTGACATCATTGTTCTTAAACACTTTAGAAAGGTCCTTGAGAGTAGATTTCCCTAAAGCAGTTAATCTTTTTATTTCCTGACTGCTGGTGCCAAGAATGTTGATTATAGAGCTGAGCAAACTGAAATTGTTGGCAATCTCAATCTCTTCTCCACATAACATGGTGGTGCCAATAGGCGCAGTGGTTGAGAATCTTTGTCTTATTGATGTTGAGCTTCAATTCCTATTGAAGACTACACTCCTGGACCTTCTTAAGCAAATATTTCAGATCTTTCTCCATTTCAGCAAGCAAGGTTGTGTCATATACATAACGTAGATTGTTGCTGAATCTGCAATCCTAATGTCACATTTTCCTTCATAGACTACAGCCTCCCAAATAATCTGTTTCAAATACATATGGAAAAGGCATGGAGCGAAAAAAGGCATCCCTAACACACTCCTTTCCTGATTTTGAAGCATGCAGTGTCTCCTTGCTCTGTTCTGAGGACTGCTTCCTGGTCTGAGTATAGGTTTCACATGAGCACAATTAGGTATTTTAGGATCCCCATTCTTCTCAAGGTAGCCAGAATTTGTTGTGATCCACACAGAAAAATGGTTTTGCATAATAGTCAACGAAACAGACACAGGCTGGTGATGAATCTTACTTTAATCTTGATGCACTATCCTTCAAAAAGTCAAGCTTCTTGAATGATTTG
>NW_006400050.1:1859808-1861418 GCF_000299155.1 Elephantulus edwardii | reverse complement strand
CTTGAACTTCCTCCTTCATTACCATAGGCTCCTGCTCATATGTTATTTCACAAAATTCCTCTGTGTCAGCCAAATACTTCTGATACAGTGACTCTGTGTGCTCCTTCCATCTTCTTTTGATGCTTTCTGCATCAGTTAACATTCTACCCAACTATCCCTAAGTATTGCCACCTGTGGCTTGAATTTGTTTTTCAACTCCTTCAGCTTAAAAAATGCTGAGTGAGTTCGGCCCTTTTGATTTTCTGATTCCAGCTCTCTGTACATTTCATTACAGTATCTTGCTTTGTCGTCCTGAGCTGTCTTTTGAAAATGTCTGTTCAGCTCTTTGATTTCTTGAATAAGTATGAACAAAGGATACATTTCTGACACACATCATTTTTAAAAATTCATCCTTTTTAAAAATTTCAAATCACATAGTGTTCCCTTTCCCTGTTTGGAGAATAGCCATTTGTTCTTGGGAGAGGTTCTGTATGAACACAATTAAATTATTTCCGATTCCCATTCTTCTCAATTTAGCCATAATGTTTTTTATGCAAACAGATAAATATCCTTGCACAGTCAACATAATACAGGTAGATTTCTTTCTAGTATTATCTGTTTTTAGCCAAAATCCATTTGCTATTAGCAATGATATCCTGTTGTCATGGCCTCTGCTTAACAAAGCATGAATTTCTGGATATTCTCTGTCTGTATACATTCTAGTCATTTTAACATAATTTAACAAGGTTTTTTTCTTGTGTGTGGTATTAATGATATTATTTTTTAATTTCCATCTTTTTCTTCACCAGGAGTTTTTTTGGAATAGAAACACATATGCCCATATTCCAGTCAGTTGGCCAGATTTCTGTTGTTCAAGTTCCTTTGCACTGCTGGAACAGGAAAAGGTCAATTAGGATTAATGTCTTTGAGTTGTGGCGTTTGGCAAGAGTATTTAATATACCTGGAACTGCTAAAAGAAAAAATAAACCTGTCTTGGAGGAAGTACAGCCGGATTGCTCATTAGGGGTCGGGAGATTGGAGAAGATTTTACAACAGTTTGTGGGGAAGGGATAAAAATGTGCAAAAGTGAATGAATGGAAATCCAAGTTTTCTGTAAACTTTTGTTGAAATCACAATTATAAAAAAAAATTAAAAAGGAAGGATGTTGGAACTGAGTTTCATTTATTTTGGATTTATTTCAAGATAAATCAATCTTTGCAGAGAGAAATTATGTTGTGAAAGTTAGCCAGTGAAATAATGGAAAACTCTCAAGAAGATGGTTTGACACAGTTAGTCCAATAATTGGTTTTAACTTGACAGATTGTGAGGAAGGCACAAGATGGGACAATGATAAGATTTGTAGTTTATAGAGTTTCTGTGAGTAACAGTCTACTCAAGGGCACCTGATAATAAATTATATAATGCTGTCCCAAACAGTAATATCAAAGAATTGATGAGTTGTGAGAAGACATCAAGGATATCACCCATGAATAGAGCAAAAGGTCATCACTAAGGAAGAAAGAAAAAGAAAAGAAAGAAAAAACAAACAAAGCAAAATGGACATGAAAATAGCACTATAACATTGTCAAAAGCCAAAACAAAATGAAGAGATGCTGAAGTAAAACATTTGA
>NW_006400050.1:1853982-1859708 GCF_000299155.1 Elephantulus edwardii | reverse complement strand
GGGCATTTCTCACACTGAAAGAATTGAAACACAAATTCAAGCCTCAAGTTGTAATACTGAAAATTGCAATTGGCAAAATCTTGAATGACTCGGGAAAAATCAAAAGAAGATGGAGGGAATACACAGAATTGTTGCTGTTGTGGTTGATTGCCTTCAAGTCGAGCATGACTCATAGTGACCCTATGAACGAAAATCCTGAAGCCTCTTTACAACTATTGACATTTATCAAAGTTCATAGAGTTTCTGGAGGCATGTTGTTTAGGAAGTGGATGCCACTCCTGCGTCCAAACCTGTCATAGAATGCTACTGGTTCAGTCGCCTGTGATGCATAGCAACTCTATGTACATGAGCTCTGAACCTTTCCCTGTCCTGAGCCAGTCCCACTAATTCTGAACACCAACCCCCATGGCCCCAGGTACTGTATTAATCCATTTTATCTGGGGTGTCCCTCTCCTGGGCTGTCTCTCCACCCTTCCACATATGATGTCCTCCCCAAGGACCGATCTCTCCTGGCCATGTGCCAAAATAAGTGAGGGTGAGCTTCAAAATCCTAGCCTCCAAGGAGAGACTTGTTTTCACCTGTGCAAGACAGACCTATTTGTTTTCTTGGCTGGTCATGTTATGTTTAAGACTCTTCTCCAGCACCACAACTTGAAGGCATCTATTCTTCTTCTGTCATTATTAGTCATTATTCAACCACCTGAAGCGTAACAAGTAATTGAGAAGACCACGACCTGGATTAGGTGCACCTTTGTATCTAGACTGACATCATTGCTCTTCAGCACTCTGGAGAGGTCCATGACAGTAAATTTCCCCATGAAATTTATCTTTTGATCTCCTGACTGCTGTTTTTGAGACTTAATTGTGGATCCAAGCAAAATGTAATTGCTAACAACATGAATCTCTTCTCCATCTATTATGGTGCTGTCAATTGGCTCAGTGGTGAGAATCTTTGACTTCTTGATGTTGAGATTCAATCCATATTGAAGACTACCATCCTTGATATTTTCAGCAAGTGCTTCAAGTCTTTTTCAGTTTTAGCAAGCAAGGTGGAGTCATCTGTATATTGTAGGTTGTTGATGAATCTTCCTCCAATCTTGATGCCACACTCCTCCTCATAAAGCCCTGCTTCCTGAATGATCTGTTCTACATACAGATTGAAAAGGTATGTGGACAGGATGCATCCATGATGCACTCTTTTACTGATTTTGAACCATACAGTGTTTCCTTGCTCTGTTCTGAGGACGACTTTTTGGTCAAAGTATAGTTTTTGTATAACCATGATCAAGTGTTCCGAGATTTCCATTTTCCTCAAGGTTAGCCAAAATTTATAGTGATCCACACAGTCAAATGCCTTTTCATAGTCAATGAAACATATAGACATTCTTCTGGTCCTCTCTGCTCTCTGCCAAGATCAATCTGACATTGGCAATAATATCTCTGCTGCCACAATCTCTTCTAAACCCAGTTTGTATTTCTGCTAGTTCTCTGTCAGTGTACTGTACAAGTCTTTTCTGGATAATCTTCAGCAGGATTTTCCTGGTGTGTGATATTAGTGATACTGTTGATAATTTCCACACTCAGTTGGGTCACCTTTTTTTTGGAATGAGAATAATTATGGGTCTCTTCCTGGTAGTTGTCGTCCCGATTTCTTGGCACAACTTGGTGAGCACATGCAGGGCAGCATCTGTTTGCTGAAATACCTCAATTGTTATTCCATCAATTCCTGGGCTTTATGTTTTGCCAAGTCCTTCAAAGCAGCCTACACTTCCTCTCTCTTCACCATTGCTTCTTGATCATATGTTGTTTCTTGAAATTCTTTTGTGTCAGCCAATTCTTTCTGGTACAATGAACCTGTATACTCCTTCCATCTTCTTTTAATACTTTCTGAATCATTCAATATTCTGCCCATAGCACCCTTAAGCATTGCAACTCATGACTTGAATTTATTTTTCAGTTCTGAACAGCTTAAGAAATGTTGAGCGAGTTTGGCCCTTTTGATTTTCCAACTCCAGCCCCTTGCACACTTCATGATAATATTTTGCCTTGTGTTCCTGAGAAGCCAGCCCTTTGAAATATTCTTTTCAGCTTCTTCTTGATTTCTTCCCTTTGCTTTGGCTTCTCAGCACTCTAGTGCAATACTCACAGTCTCTTCTGGCATCCATTTTGGTCTTTTCTTCTTTTTATTGACTTTTTGCATTCTTCATGAACAATATTCTTGATTTCTTCACACAGCTTGTCTGGTCTTTGTTCATTAGTGTTCAAGGCCTGAAACCTATTCCTGAGTTGGTTTTTAAAATCATGTTAGATAAAATGAAGGTCAAATTTTTATTCCTGTGGATATGATTTAACTTTGTTTCATTTTAATTTGAACTTGCATATGAGTAGTTTGTGGTCTGTCCCACAATCAGCACCTGGCCTAGTTTTCACTGCTGATATTGAACTTCTCCAACGATTCCTTCCACAGATGTAATCAATCTGATTCCTGTGTGTCCCATCAGGTGAAATCCATGTGTATAACCTGTGTTTATGTTTCTTATAAAAGGCATTTGCTTTGGTAAATTAAAATTCTACCATTCTATCCCCAGCCTCATTTCTGTCACCAAGTCCATATTTTCCGACTATTCATCTTTCTTCCTGAGTCCCGACTTTTCATTGCAGTCACCCATTATTTATTAATTCATCTTGGTTACATGTTCTGTCAATTTCTGACTGCAGTAGTTGATAGAAATCATCTATTTCCTCCTCTTTGGCTCTGGTTGTAGGGGCATACATTTGAATCATAATGGTATTAACAGGTCTCCCTCGTATGCATATGGATATTATCCTGTCACTCACAATACTGTATTTCAAGATTGATCTAGAAATAATAGCTTTTTTACTATGAAAGTGATCCCATTTTTTCTCACCTTTTCATCTCCAGCATAATAGATCATATGATTGTGGGATTAAAAATGTCCCATGCCAATCCATCTCTTTCTGCTACCACCCAATATGTTAATATTTATGCATTCCATTTCTTTCTTTACAATGTCAAATTTTTCCAACAATTCATGCTTCTCACATTTTACATACCAATTGTTAATTTCTTTTTACAACTGTTTCTCCTCCTTTGTGTTTTCAAATTTGAGGGCTTAACTTCAATTGCCATATGTTAGTCAACTCTCTAAGTGTGCTCTGCTGTACATAGGGTTTTCAAAGGCCAGTTATATTTAAGAAGGGGATGGCCAGTCCTCTTCCTAGTCTGTCTTAATTTGGATGTTCACTGTTGGAAGAATATCTGACAAACAGGTATTGTACATATCAGATAAAAGACACTTTTCCTACAGACATAAACAAGACATTCACCCCCTTCACCCCCCCAAGCATGTGTGACTTGTCTCTACCCTTTCCTTGCTACATCCCATCCCATTGTCTATCTCTTGTTTAGGAGGATGTAAGTCTGAATCCCACGTACCAACTTCAGAGGAAGATTTTTTGCTTGAGGCTGTACTGACGAAAGATCCTAAAGCCACAGAGCTTCTCTTAAGTTCTATGACTTACACTCTCTGTTTGCATTGCTTACAAAATGTGATAATTCCAAGGTCTGGACTGGTCTATTCCAGGTCTGATACTGTGATAGTGACTCCGTGGGTTCCCAACGCTGTGTGTTTGAAGAGGCCACGCACTTTGAAACCCAGACCCCACAGTAGATTTGAGACTAAAAATATCCTTTTCTGAAAAATAAGATTGAGGTAGCTGACACCCTTCTGGGAGAAAGGTGTTACCTGAGCAAGGAGACTAGAGAGAGTTCTCAGATCCCGACTTGTGTGACGCTGTGGGTTTCTGACACTGTGTGTGTGAAGAGGTCACCCAGTTTGAAACCCAGACTCCGAAGTAGATTTGAGACTGGTCTCAAGTAGATTTGAGATAGGTCTTTTTCAGATCTAATACTGTAGTGGTGACTCTGTGGGTTCTCGATCCTATGTGTTTGAAGACCCACCAAGTTCAAAACTCTGAAGCAGATTTGAAACTGAAGATAGTCTTTCTTGAAAGATGAGATTAAGGTAGCCAACACCCTTCTGGAAGAAAGGTGTTACCTGATCAAGGAAATTAGAGAGAGCTCTTAGATTACCATCTTATATGACTCTGTGGGTTCCTAACGCTGTGCATAATGACCAAAAGCAGATTGATATTGTTTCACTTTCACATAGCTTTTAGGTTACTGTACAATTAAGTCCCTGTGGCAATATGAGAGTTCTAAATAGTACAAGCAGGTAATACTCTTGCCTCCTAACTGAAAATTTTCGTTTGTGTCCACTTAGCAACACTTCTGAACAAGAGTCTAATGATTTAATTCTGAAAAATACCAACCATAGAAAATCTTGCAGAATTCCTTACTGAAGAATCTACCCAAAGAAGTACTCAGAATTGCACTATGTCATGATTACTCTTACTCCTTATTTCATCATTAAACAAGGAAGACAATAAAGAAATAAATCTGAAAACAACATTGAAATGTTGTAATTTTCCTTTTAAAATTCCATTTTCTGCATCTATATCCCATTTAAATGTTTCTGCTTCCTTTTGTTTTACTTGACATCCTGAAGGACACCACTTTTCCAAAAGCCAAAAGAACAAGATCATCATTACTTGATCTTCTCAAATAAATGCATTAGTCAAAATGACAATTCCATTGACAATCAATAAACACAGGAAAAGAATAGCTCAAGCAAATGGTGAGTTTAGAAAAGGAGTCTAGTTAAACAATTGTTCACCTAAATGAACAAGATTAATAGTGATTGATTTCAAGTACGCCTTACAGAGCATATTTATCTAACCATTCATCCATCCCCTTCTCCTGTCCACCTTTTCCCTTTCTCTCAATGTCAGTTTTAACGATAACATACCGGTTTACTAAAAGAGTTAATTATAGTTTTAATTTCTCATTATATAATGAGCCTGTAAATATACTAATTTCTGTGATTATCCTGTATTAAAGAATTTTACCTTATAAATATGACATCTTTTACCAAGCACTTGAGTATAAACTACTACCATTATTAATAAAATTCTAGGGAAAAAAATGGAAAAAAACCCAAAACCCTTTTACCCAAATTTGCTTAGCTTTACACAAATCCAAAAAGCCTGTTCTCCAAAAGTTTCTAATCTTCTTTCTTTTCTTTTCATTTTAATTTTTCCTTTAAACTTATTGTGTAATTTTATCTGTGTAGAATTATGTATATCTCTTGTACATACACTAGACATTCTTGTTTGTTTGCTTTTTAGACGCATTCATGTTGGTTTGTTAGACACTGCTTTATTCTTTATTCATTCTGTCTATCTCTCTCTATCACACACACAGACACACACACACACACACACACACTTCTCTTTCTCTCTCTGTGTGTCTCACCCTTTCATTGAACAATTTCTTAATTGATCCTCCAACAACAAATTTTCAGCTTTTATATATTGCTGTTGTTAAATGCTGATGAGTCATGAAGGAAAACCCCAAATTTCTATAAATGTTCATTAAAATTAATAAAATTTAATGATAAAAAAATGCTGATGAGTCTAGTATGATTCATAGCAACTATATGAACAATCAGAACCCAACCCTATCCTGTGCTATCCTAACCATCTCTGACACACTTGTACACATCACTGCAGTCATCGTGGAAATTAATCTCCCTGTTGATCTTTTTTTCTTTCTCTAACTCTCCATATTTCCAAGCATGATGTCC
>NW_006400050.1:1850550-1853172 GCF_000299155.1 Elephantulus edwardii | reverse complement strand
AGCTAGTGTAGAAAAAAGCCACTGGTGGGTTATATCTTGGGCCTGCAGGAGGGTGAAGAGTTAACAAAATTTTTAAGATGACCAAACAGTTTACACCCAATTTTCAA
Source organism: Elephantulus edwardii (assembly GCF_000299155.1). Classification (NCBI taxonomy): domain Eukaryota; kingdom Metazoa; phylum Chordata; class Mammalia; order Macroscelidea; family Macroscelididae; genus Elephantulus; species Elephantulus edwardii. The sequence goes on along the minus strand of NW_006400050.1, from coordinate 1,853,065 downwards.
GTAAATCAAAAACACCCTCCAGAATCCAACAGTCCCAAGCTGGAGACTCACTTTCAGGCAGCATTAAATTGACTTTTAAATGGAAAAGTCTGCCCACCAGATCCTGATTGCTTAAACAAGAGGCTTCTAGACCAAAGCTGACTGTTCATGAAATCAGAAACAGCCTATCAGCTTAAACTTGGTTATTAACAAAATCTAAAAAATATTCCATTTACACCCAGCTCTCAAGTATATAAAAGGACTTTCCCTCCAGAATCCAACTGCTTCAAGATGGAGACTCACCTACAGGAAAGACTCAATAGACTTTTAAATACAAAGGCTTGCCCACCAGGTCCTAATTGTTTAAACAAGAGGATCATAACTAGTTGTGGCTGACATTGAGAAGAATAAGAATCCCACAGCACTTAATTGTGCTCATATAGAAACTGTATCTAACTAGGGTCCTATCGAGTGAACACAGCAGGTGAACACTATAGTTTATAATTGAGAAGAGAATGTGTCAAGGTTGTGTTGCAATCTGTATGCTGAGAAAATTATTTTCAAGAAGCTGGACTCAATGAATAGGAGTGTGGCATCAGGATTGGAGGGAGATTCATCAATAACATGTGTTATGTAGATAACTCAACCTTGTTTGCTGAAAGTGAGGAAGACTTGAAGCACTTGTTGCAGAAAATCAAGGAATGCAGCCTTCAGTATGAATTGCATCTCAATATCAAGAAGACGAAGATAGTCAGCTTTATGATGGATGGCGTGGAGATTGAAACTGTCAATAGCTTCCTCTTACTTGGATCCATAATTAATACCCTTGGTAAAAATGGTTAGGAAATAAGGAGACACTGTGAAAATCTGTAGTTTTGGACCTCTCCAAATTATTGAGGATTAATGATGTCAGTTTGAGGACGTAGGTGCATCTGATTCAGGCTATGGTCTTTCTGATTACTTACTATGCATCTGAGAGCTGGATAATGACTAAAAGTGACAGAAAAAGAATTGACGCCTTTGAGCTGTGGTGTCTGAGAAGAGCACTGAACATCCCATGGATGGCCAAGAGAACAAACAGAAATGTCTTGGAAAGGGTACAGCTGGAGTGCTATTTGGGGATAAGAATGATGAGACTTAACCTCACATACTTTGGGCATGTTGCTCTGAGGGGCTAGTCTTTGGAGAAGGACATGATGCTGGGAAGGATGGAGGGTGGGCGCAGGAGAAGAAGATGGTCAACTGGGTGGATTGGCACGGTGACGGCTACAATGAGATGGTGTGTGTGGGAGGATGAGGATGGCATCAGATATAACAGGGTTCATATCTTTTGTTCATAGGCTTGCTATGAGTCATACTCAACTTAACCGTACCTAACAACAACAATGAAAAATCTTGCTGAATATATTATACCACAACGGTAACAGTAAACTGCTGGAGAACTTCCAGAAGTTCAAGCTGAATTTAGAAGAATATTTCTCAGCAGGGATTGCATTGCTGATTTCAAAAGGTTCTTGCCTGAAAGCAAAAAAGCTCTGCTTCACTTACTTTGGGCACGTGGCCATGAGAGATCAGTCCTTGGAGAAGGACATCATGCTTGGAAGATTAGACAGACAGCGCAGGAGAGGGAGACCCCAGATGAGATGGATTGATACAGTAACTGGGGGTGATGGGGATTGGTGTGTCAGAATTAGTGAGACTGGCTCAGGACAGGGAAGGGTTCAGAGCTGCTGTACATAGGGTTGCTATGCATCACAGGTGACTCAACCAATAACATTCTATGACAGGTTTGGAAGCAGGAGTGGCATCCACTTCTTAAACAACTTGCTTCCGGAAACTCTATGAACTTTGCTAAATGTCAATAGTTTTAGAGGGCCTTTTTTTTTTGTTCATAGGATATTCTGAGTCCTGCTCCATTCGAAGGCAATCAACAACAACAATAACAACATATCATGCACAGATTTTAATCTAAGGCCCTCAGACCTGGTTTTAATTGTTTTTGGTCAGACATTCTTCTAAGTGGTATAGCACTGGTCTGTCAATTTTCAGTACAGTGGTTGCTGTGATTCTAAACACTGTGACACTGATGTGTCAAATGCAATAATGGTTACTCATGGTGGACAGTATTTGGTGAAGCTCCCAGATTAAAATAGACTTGGAAGTAGGAGTGGTATTCCCTTCTGAAATAGCTTGCCTTTGGAAACCTCTATGAATGTGAAGAATCGATGAAAGTTATACAAGTGTTCAAGTCTTTCATTTATAGTTTCTTTATGAGTTGTCACAAACAGATTCATCCTGGAGAGGGTTAAACCGGGCTGTTCCTTGGAAGCAAGGATTCTGGGGCTTTGTCTGACATACTTTGGACATGTTGTAAGGAGGGACAAGTCCTTGGAGAGGGACATCATGCTTGGGAGGGTAGAGGGACAGCGCAAGAGGGGAAGGCCCTCTTTCAGGTGGATTGATACAGTGACTGGAGTAATAGGGATGGGTGTGTCAGAGGCAGTGCGATTGGCACAGGATAGAGCAGGGTTTAGGG
>NW_006400050.1:1848817-1850450 GCF_000299155.1 Elephantulus edwardii | reverse complement strand
TTGTAAGGAGGGACAAGTCCTTGGAGAGGGACATCATGCTTGGGAGGGTGGAGGGACAGCGCAAGAGGGGAAGGCCCTCTTTCAGGCGGATTGATACAGTGACTGGAGTAATAGGGATGGGTGTGTCAGAGGCAGTGCGATTGGCACAGGATAGAGCAGGGTTTAGGGTTGTTGTGCAGAAGGTCGCTATGAGTCTCAAATGACTCGACAACACATAACAACAACAACATGAATTGTCTATGACTCAAAGGCACTTAACAATAAGATATCACACACCACAATAAAAGCAACAACAATGTAAAGACAATGGGTTTTGATGGGTGAAGCCAACAACTAAATACTGAATTACTAACTCAAATTTGATGCTTAAAGCCCATAAAAGTGCTTTGGAAGAAAGATGTGGTCATCTTTTTAAAAAACTATATCTTATAAATCACGTGGTAAAGTTTTACTTTGGACAAAAAAAGTTGGCATGATTCAGAATCAACTCAACAGTAATTAATTTATGATAGTTCTCAGAGGTTTATCTTCTGTTGAAAGAATGGGAGTTCATTATCAACATGCTCTATAGTGTTATAATATTTGATAAACTTCAGTAAAATAAGCATAAGATAAAGAGGTACTAAGTATAAGGCCTCAAAACCATATGGGATACCAACTGAGATGTTTCAAATGACAGACACTGCCCTGGTGTGTTCACCAGTCTATACCAGGAAATTTGGAGGACAGATGCCTAGATGACTAACTAGAAGAGATCAATGTTTGCTTTCATTCCTATTAAAGGTGATCCAATGGAATTGGCAAATTATCCAATGATATTATTAATATCACATACAAGCAAAATTATGCTGAGATCATTAAGAATGTCTAGAATAGTACATAGAACTGCCAGATGTTCAGGGCAGGTTTATAAGAGGCTGTGACACCAGGGGGCTGTCATTGTTGATGTCAGATGGATCTTGGCTGACAGCAAAAAATATTAGAAGATTATACGTATTTTATTGACTGTGTAAAGGCATTTGACTCTGTGGATCGTAACAAGTTATGATGAATGATGAGAAGAATAGGAATTCCAAAATATTTCATTATGCTTGTGTGAAACCTAGTCCAAGACGCTGTTGTTTCAAGAGAGTAACAGAACATAGTATGGTTTAAAATTAGGAAAGGCATGTGTCAGGCTTGTATCCTTTTGCCGTATCAATTTAACCTGTCTACTGAGCAAAGTATTTGAGAAGCTGAACTCTGTGAAGAAAGCACGGGATCAGGCCTGAGGAAGACTCATCAATAACTTTCATTATGCAGATGGCACAGCCTTGCTTGTTGAAAGTGATGAAGGCAAGAAAGAGTTGCTGCAGAATGTTAAACACTGCAACCTTTAATATGGATTGTGTCTCAATGCTAAGAAAACAAAAATCCTCACCATTTGAGCCATAGCAACATCATGATACAATGAAGAAAGGATTAGACTGATTGCTTCATCTTACCTGGATTCATAATCAACACACTTTGTACCAGCAGTCAGGAGATCATAAGACATATTGTCCTAGAAATGTCTTGTATTCAGAGACCTTTCCAAATTTCTGTGAGGTAATGATATCATTTTGAGGATAAGGGTAAGACTGATCCAGGTCAT
>NW_006400050.1:1842483-1846925 GCF_000299155.1 Elephantulus edwardii | reverse complement strand
AGACTAAGGTGCATCTGATACAGGCTATGGTCTTTGCGATCAGTTGTTATGCATCAGGGAGTTGGATAATGACTAAGGAGGATAGAAGGAGATTTTATACCTTTGAGTTGTGGTGCTGGAGAAGAGTATTAAATGTACTCTGGACTGCCAAGAAAACAAACAGATTTATCCTAGAGAGGGTTAAACCAGGCTGCTCCTTGGAGGCAAAAATTCTGAGGCTTCATCTGACATACTTTGGACATGTTGTAAGGAGGGAGAGGTCCTTGGAGAGGGACATAATTTTGGGTAGGGTGGAGGGACGGCACAGAAGGGGAAGACCCTCTATGAGGTGGATTCATTCAGTGACTGGGGTAATTGGGATGGGTGTGTCAGAGGCAGTGCGATTAGCACAGGATAGAGCAGGGTTTAGGGCTCTTGTACATATTATCGCTATGAGTTGCAAGCGACTCGATGGCACATAACAACTACAACAACAATTATGGATTTGAGAGTTGGAGAGTGATCAATGATTACAGAAGAAGAATTGCTGCCTTGGAGAAGATTGTTGTTGATCCCATAGCCTGCCACGAAATGAAACAGATATGTCTTGGGGAAGGTGCATTCAGAGTACTACTTGGAGGTAAAGATGATGAAGCTTCATCTTGCATACTTTGGTATGAGAGTTTATTCCTTAGAGAGGGTATCATGCTTGGGAATGTGGAGGGATGGCGAAAAAGAGGAAGACCTTCAACCAAAGTAGATGACACCATGACTAGAGCAATTGGCTTGAGTATGTCAGAGATGGTGAGGATAGTACAGGATAGGACAGTGTTCAGATCGGTTGTTCACAGGGACACTATGATTTGCACTCAGTTCGATGACACCTAACAACAGCAACAACAAGATTCCTTGGTCCAAACAAGTGGGAGAGACTCGTTATATTGAGTGTGAGAAACATGTAACTGTCCTGAAGTGTCACTGTGTTGCTAACTAGAGCCCTAGATTTAAGAGTTTCAGTAATAATTTTGTTTTTGAGAATTGAGTGGAGGAGGTAGTTGAGTGGATAAACTCTAATAATTAAGAGTCTTTATTAAGAAAAGCATGGTGGAAAATGACAAGAAAAAATGAACTTAACAACCATCACAATGAGACAGAGTATGGAAGAGAACATTCCTGTTCTTATATGGAAAAAAATATAGCTTAACAAACTAAAAATCAACCATTATTTTCATCTTCCTTGGAGAATTAAGTCATGGGGGAAAACGACTGTATTTTACTGTTGTAAAGCACAAGGCAGATGTAGAGAATTCACTTATGAGGAGCAGAAGCCTGAAACTAGAGCAAGGACTGTCAGAGACACTTCAAACTCTAACTGAAAAACTACTTTAGGCTCAATGCTGAGTAACTTGAGAGTTTAAAACTCCAGGGCGAGATGTAGTCTTAACAGATAACAACATTTTAGGAGTTTTACCTCCAGGGTCAACTTCAAGTTCCCAGGGTGTATATCTTTAAAAAGTTCGCCTATGATTTTGGCCAGGGTCTAGAACATTCTGTTCTTCTTAAAAAAACCTTGACTCAGGGAAATAGATTTATATTATACAAAACTTTAACTGATCTGTGAGAATGGAAAAATGATTTTTTCCCCCGCTCTGTCCAGCACCTTACCCTGCCCTAGTCTATCTGTGTTAGCTCAGGAAGGCAACAAGAAATTGAGAAATATTCTTGTAAAAGACACAGATTCACTTAAATATTGAGGCCTCCAGGTACCCACATTGTGCTATGTTTTATGAGCTCATTGTTTTTCAATGCTGCATAATATTCCATTGTTTTCTATCCATTTTTCTTGGCATTTGGGCTGCCTTCATCTCATTCTTATTGTAAAGAACATAGCAATAAACATGGCTGTGCATACATCTGTTTGAGTAGTGGCTCTGGATTCTTTAGGGTATATTCCCAGTAGCAGAATTGCTGAGTTAAATGCTATGTCTATTTCCAACTTTTTTATTAAGCTCCAAATGGTCCCTGTTATAAAATAGGACAGAATAGTGGAAGGTGGGGAGGGTTGGTTAGCTAATGGGGTAAGAGTGGACAGATAATGAGAACTGCATTAAAAGAAACAAGAGGAAGAACTGTTTGAAATGGATATATGATTAGATATTATATGTATGAAAACAATCTGGAACAAAGGGTGCATTACAGAGTGGGTTGAGGGAGGGGGAAATGACGTAAAGGAAGAAAATGTGTTACAATGAATACAAAAAAATAAATACCATATTGAGACCTATATAGGACATATAGAGCTCTCATGGCCTAGGGAGCTGTGTTTCCACCTTGAATATAGGCAGTTCAAATTCATCAGAATAAATAAATTCATCTTCTTGGAATAAAGATCTATTCCGTTGTGATTTACAGCCTTTAAATATCTGCTGGATACGCAGCTGTGATTTGGCTCTGACTTCACAGAAATGGGAGAATGAGACAATTACAGGACTAGAAAGTTTTTGTGGTAAAGTCCATAGAAGTTGTGTTGTTAACCCAAAGGGAGCTTCTCTTTGGTTGTTCAAATCCACCATTGACTTTCCTGGAGAGAGATGAAAAATCTTCTTCCATATGATTTACAGCCTCAGAAACATACTAGAGGATTGTAGGGTTCGTGGGTTTATGTTAATAATGACTTTGCTAGGGAACTCTGGTGGCCTACTGGCAAGAAGCCACGCTGCAATCCCGAAGGCGCTTGGTTCAAATCCACCAGATTATCTGCTGGGGAAGGAGGAGTAATCTTCTCCTGTGCCTGTCAGATCTGATTTGACGATACACAATAATTAAAAGTAAATAAACAAAGAAGTATTTTTTTAAAAAGTAATTACTTTGTTAGCCATCGCTTTAGCTTTCACAAGTTGATGGGTTGAGAACCAAAAAGTGGCTTTGTATAAATTAATCATGAAATTGACCCATTTTCCCCATCCCACCAACTGTAAATTGAGCAAATTAAGCAGTTAATTTGAGACTCTATCGGCATAGAAGAAGCGGAGGATGCAGTATGCACTCCTCAGGAACAGAGGTTCCTGTGCCGGTCAAACTATGAATTCATGAAAGCATCAGTAGCATAAACAGAAAACCAGAGGCCAACATGAAATAGGTCAAACTTGTAGGCTTGCTCTACCAGTCCAGATCCAGGAACCGTCACTCAAAAATGTTGGAGGACTGATGGAAGATGTCGTAACTGACAGGATTAAGAAAACTTTGTAATACTGACCAAAGTTGCAGGGATGATTATCAAAGGGCTTGTCATACTTGACAAGCTACCCAGATTTTGGAATTGTATCCTGTTGACAGCCTTAATTATAACCTGTTAACTACCCTAGTAAGTAAACCATATTACCATAAGTATGGTTCTGTGAGATTTGTACTGTTATTACAATGGTTTTGGTCCTAGTAGAATAGTAGCACAATTAGTTTGGAATTAGTACAAGTAGCTACAAAAGTATAGAGACCATATCTTTTGGAAATTTATTCTGTATTGTGGATGTTGCTGATAGAGACTGTTTCCCATTGTGAAGTTAATAAAGGTCAGATGTAACTCTCCTCACACTTTATACAATGGTAATCTATAAGTCATTGCTGACTTGATGGCTGTAGGTAAGTGTGGATTGTAGGACTGTCACGGTTCTTCATTTCCTGAGGAACCTGGCACCATAAAGAATTCACTTTAACAGGCGGGTTCTATTTTCAAAAGCTGCAAACCATACGCCATATGCAAGAAAGAATTTGTTGGGAAACCCAAAGACAACAACAAAAAAGACATTAAAGAATTTTTTTTACCTTATCATTATAGCTACAGCAAACAGAGAGAAAGCTCACATTTAGATCAATAAACAACATCATAATAAATAATAAATAAACAAATAAATCATTCATATTTTCAAGTTTTCCATTTACTTCTATTTTGTTATTCCTTGTTTTGCTGAGGTGGCTTGGTGGCAAGAAGCTGCACTGCAATCCTGAAGGCATGCAGCTCAAGGTCACCAACTGCTTGGCAGGAGAAGAATGGCCACTCTCCTTCTGTGCAGTTAACTGCCTCTGAAAACTTGCCAGAGTGTCAGCTATGGGTCGGTTCCAACTCGATGGTACGAAACAACAGTGCTCAAAATGGCTTCCCTAGACATATAATTTGATTTTGCCAACTAAATAGGAGGGAATATGTGAATAGGACATGTTAGCCTAACCAGAAGGGGATTGGCTAGTCCCTCCAATCCACAAGGACGTTGATTAACCTTATCATTAAATTGACTGGGCCTAGCAGAACAATCTGTGTTATGCAGATGACACAACCCTGCTTGCTGAAACTGAGGAGGACCTCATGCACTTACTTACTGCAGAGGGTCAAGGACTGCAGCCTTCAGTATGGACTGAGGCTCAATGTCAAGAAGACAAAAATTCTCACCACTGGACCAATTGGCAGC
>NW_006400050.1:1812325-1841957 GCF_000299155.1 Elephantulus edwardii | reverse complement strand
ATAATCAGGATGGGTGTGTCAGAGACAGTGCGGTTGGCGCAGGATAGAGCAGGGTTTAGGGCTGTTGTGCATAGGGTCGCTATGAGTCGCAAACGACTCAACGGCACATAACAACAACAACAACAGCAGCAGAAAAGCAAGAGGATGAAATTCTTGTGCCAGCCTGACTTGAGCTTAAGTGAGTAACAGCCAGGTAACTACTGTGAAGAACGGGAGAACTGACATGAGATGGAGCAGACCTTGAAGGTGCACCATCATTGAACCAGAGCTATGAGCCTTTTGCCCTAATTTGTTGGAGGACTGAGGAAGTGGGAAGCCAATAATGGTAGGACAGAGAACTTTTAACACTGGTCAGAGGGCATATTTTGAAAGTTTTTCTGGCTGTATTCTACTGTTGTTGTTACATGCTGTTGACTCCCCTTCAATCCATAGCTACCCTATTTACAACCCTGCCCTGTCCTGAGCCAGTGTCACTAATTCTAACACACCAACCCCAGTTGTTCCACTTTCTATATCAATCCATCTCCTCTATGGTCTTCCTCTCGTGCAGTGTCTCTCCAACCTTCCAAGAATTATGTCCTTCTCCAAGGTCCCATCTCTCCTGGCCACGTGCCCAAAGAATGTGAGAAGGGGCTTCAAAAGCCTAGCTTCCAAAGAGAAATTTTGTTTCATCCTTTCCAAGAGAGACATACTACTAACCAGAATTACAACCTTTTTTCTTCCTCAATTTATTTCTCTGTGGTCTGTGAGCTATAGTATCAGAATTTAGACCCAGGAAAATGGTAAGATTGGTGTTGGGATGAGTAGAAAGAGGTGTGGGAATGTGGGAAGATATGTATGTCTTAATGGGAATTGTTTTTGTGTTGACGGTGTTGTTGATAAGATGTGAAGTATGTGAAGGTCAAATATGCTCTTAACATGCTCTCTGCTCATTTTACACTCAACTTCTTATTATTGCTGTTACTTGCCTTCAGACATTTAAGACTCATAGTAATCCTATGTACCAAAATAGGAAATACTACTTGGAAGTTACTTGTGGATCTGCTTTTAGCTATCTTTGTGTGATCTTCAGCAAAGTTTTAATTGCATGTGATATTAACTATATTATTCAATTATTCCCATATATTGTTGGATAACTTTTTTAAAGTAACATATATGGATCTCTTCCGGTAGGTTGGCCAGCAGCTATCTTCAAAATATTTTAGATAAGTGAGCACATCCAGAATGTCATAATAAATTACTTTGAAATATAATCTAATCTACTGAGATACAGATTTTATAGTAGTGCCAAACGTGGTAATGGGTACCCATGGTGGACAGTGTTTGCTGGAGCTTCCCGACTAAAACAAGCCTGGAAGCAGGAGCAGCATCCACTCCCAAAATGGCTTGCCTCCAGAAACTCCATGTACGAGCAGTGCTCAGGCCTTTCATTCATAAGGTCACTATGAGTCGTCTAAGACTCGACAGCACCTAACAACAACAACAACAACATAAAATATTAGTTTTATTTGTGGGTCCAAGCAAGATGAAGAAGTTAAGTGTCAATCTCACAAACAAAAAATGCTGATGAGGATGTAAAGAGATTAAAACTCTCATTTATTGCTGGTATGAACTTAAAATGGTCCAACTACTATGGAAAGCTGTCTGGCACTTTCTTAAAAACTGTAAATAGAAATAAATTTGATTTAGATATCCCATTATGGGGAATATATCCTAAAGAAATCAAACCCATGATGCAAATAGATGTATGTCCAGCATTATTGCACCATTAGAATTATTGATAACAGCAAAGAGAAGAAGTACAAGTGCTGATCAAAAATGAATGGCTAGAATTAATGTGTTGACTTGACAGAAGGAAATATCATCCAATACTGAGAATCAATGACCCTTTAAAACACTGCACAACATGGAAGAGTCTGGAAGACATTATGCTGAGTGATATATCTCAGTCATAAAAGGAAAAATACTATATAAAACCATTGTTATAAAAATAGGATGGACATGGGAGGAGGAGAGAACAGGAAAACAATAGAAGATTATGAACTCTACACTGGACTAGGAGAAGATAAGGACTATCTGAAAAGGATGAATAATTAAACATTATATGTATGGTGACATTCTGGAATAAAACTTGCATCATAAAGTGAATTGGGGCAGGAGAATGGAGGAAATTGTGCATCAATGAATGAATGAAAACCAATCCTTTCTGTAAACTCAATAAAATCACATTTTAAAAAAAAGTTTCAATCTCCTCTCCATCCATTGTCATGCTTTCCTATTGATCCAATGAGAAGAATCTTTGTTTTCTTGCCATTGACATGCAATCTATACAGATGGCTGGGTCAATGAATAAGGATGAGAGAATAATAATTGACATATTGGGGCTGTGGTGTTGGAGAAAAGTACTGGACATCACAAGGACAGTCAAGAGAACAAACAGATATATCTTAGAGGGAGTGCAGCCAGAGTGCTCTTTGGAGGCAAGAATGATGAGGCTTCACCTCACATTGATTGGGTATGTTGCCAGGATGGGTGATTCCTTAGAGAGGCGCATGACGCTGGGAAGAATGGAAGGTCTGTAAAGGAGAGGAAGACCCTCAAACAGGTGGATTAACACAGTGATGCTATAATGGGTTTCTTGTCTATCAAGAGGTGTGAGGATGATTCATGATAGAACAATGTTCAGATCATTTATACACAGGGTCTTACAAATTGTGTTTGACTTGATGGCACCTAACAACTATAGCAACATATAACAGTAAATTTACTATTATTTCATATTTTAAAATATTATATTATTAAAAAATTATTTAAATATAAGTCATTGATCAATAAATATCACTAAGTTCAAGGAAAGAAGAGTTTCACCAACATACTTAACCATTTCTACACACTAATGTAAAATTTGGCTTATATTCTATTTTATCTTTATTACTTTGATGATATAATTGGAGAAAACAAGTATATGTAGTGATGAAACAAAAAAAGGCTAAAATGTTATTGTTAGGTGCCCTCAAGTCAACTAGGACTCATAGAGACCCAATGATCAAAAGATCTGAAACTTTTTTGATCCTGAGCCATCCTCACACTGCCTGATACACAAGACAATATTGCAGCAGTCATGTGTCAATCCACCTGGTTGAGGGTCTTCTACTCTTTCGCAGACCTTCCAGCCTTCCCAGTATCATGCTCTTCTCCAAGGAATAGCCCCTCCTAGCAACATGCCCAAAATACGTGAGGAGAAGTATCATCATTCTTGCCACCAACGAGCGCTCCAGCTGCACCCTTTACAAGACATATTTTTTTTCTCTTGGCTGTCCATGGGCTGTTCAGTGTTCTTCACTAACACCAGAGTTCAAACGTGTCAATTCTTTCTCTGTCTTGCTTTTTCATTGTCTGGCTCTCAGATGGATAGCAAGTAATTGAGAAGACTTTGCCCTGAATCAGGCACTCCTTAGTCCTCAAACTGACATCATTACTAGTCAATAAATGGAGAGGTCCCTAACTTCAAATTTTTCCAGTGCAATGCATCTCCTTATTTCCTAACTGCTGGTACCAAGTGTTTTACTTGTGGATCTAAGCAAGATGAAACCGTTGAGAGTTTCAATCTACTCTCCATTCATCAGGATGGTTTTGATGGAGCTCCCTGATAAAGACAGATAAGGAAGCAAGGTGGGTCATCTACTTTTTTTTTGGTGATTTACTTCTTAAATAACAAGCCTTTGTAAAACCAATGAACAGTAAAGGAAGAGACTTTTGATGAAAGGAAAACAAAAAATTTTCTTGAAAGACAAATTAATGAAATAGGAGATGCACTAGCATCTGAGTTGGGTGCTATAGTATGTTCCAGATTGCAAGAAGAGTGTGAAGTTTTTACTTGTTCTCTAAGGAAAGCTGGTGGTATAGTGTGTTACTTATTAGGTTGTTGATCAAATGTTCAGCAGTTAGAATTCCTCAACTACTCTCCCATCTGCTATCCTAAAGATTGTTGTTCTTGAGTACCATTGAGTGGAAACCAACCTACAATAGAGTCTGCAGTGGGTTTTCGGAGGCAATATATCAAGCAGGAAGCTATTACCCATCTTTCCCTTTTGGAGTAGCGGGTGACTTTGAATTGTTTATCTGTGTTAGCAGCCCAACTGTGCTGCAATCCCAAAGGCACACAGTTTGAACCCACCAGCTGCTCTGCAGAAGGAGAGACAATTTCCTCTTATTACAATTAACTGACTCTGAAATCCTGCTGGAGGGTCAGTTATGGGTAGTTTTCAGCTTGAAGGTACAAAAGGTCCCTTTCTAAAGGAAATTCAATGGAAGTTTGCCTTGAATTTAAAAACATTTGAGGGCAACAGTGTATTTAGTTTTGCCATTTGATTACATTCCAGAGCAAACGGAAAACCTAAAACAAACAAACAAACCCCAAACAAACAAAACCCCACAAAAATACAAAGTGGTTATAAGAATTACAATTTTTCTTAATATTATATCTATTTTCTAAGCTCCTAGAACACTTTGACTATCTCATTCTTCTTGGATCAAGCCCTCTAAACACTCTTGTAAAACATCTTTTAAGAAACACTTATTTGCACAAGCTAAACTTTGCTCTTAACTTTTACTCCTTATGTTATTATGTTAATTATCCTGGAGTGTAAATCAACTCATAGTTGACCCTCCGGTACATTTTCAGAGGCTGTAAATAGTATGAGAAGAGATTGTTCATCTTTCCTCCTCTGAAGTAGCTGGTATATTTGAACTGCCAGTTTTTGCAGGAGTTGGTAGTGCAACTCCTTAGAAGAAGCGAAATTATTTATTTCTTTAGAAAAGCAGAATTTAAAAAAAAATGAAAAGCAGAATATTTTTAACAAGATATAATTTAATTTTAAAGAATTTGATTTAGACCTGAGGAAGTGATATTAGTTATACTAATTGTCACTTTGGGGGGTTCGTTCATTTACACCAAGCAAAGCAAAAGACAGCAGAACTCACACATAAACAAGAACAAAACACCAAAGACCAGATTTGCTTTCTGTGTTTTGCATCAGTTCCATATTGCTAGAATGGACTGGCTGGGATTGTGAAGAATACTTATCTTTTAATGCTTCTTGCTGCGAAAGACAAAATGTAAGTGGGAGGAAATAAAAAGTGAAAGAGATGACATAATAAAGCTAATGGTTTCTTCTGTGACCTTGGGCAAGTTGCTTAACCTCCTGGTGACTCAGCTTTTCCATCTGTGAAACTGAATGGCAATTACCTCATTTATTCTGTACTCAATAAGTTGCGATTTATATGAGCCTTGTTCAGCATCAAGGACATTTCTTCAAGGCTTCCTCCTTTAGTAGACAGATGCCTATTTTTCACAATTTTAATAAGAATGAATGTGATCACTATCAGAAGATGGTGAAAAAGGGGGGGAGCCACTTATTTTCTTCCATACACGATAGCTGATAGTTAGGTCATAATCAAATCTGTCTTATATGTTCTCCTTTATATAAGATTATAGATAAAAAGCAAAAGCGAAGAAAGCAAAAATGAAGGAACAAAGGAATTAGAACAAACTTGTTAAGTCATATTTCACCTACCAATTATTTTTTATTCATGTTTTTGTCTTTATTCAGTTTCTAAAGTATGTGTAGCTTTCTCAAAAATCAAAGGCAGCAGCAAAGGTGACACCATCTGTTATACATACCCATTTTCAGTGATTTTTTTTGTAGTGTTGACTCATGAGGTCAACAATATTTATCCTTTGAAAAAAATATAGACAGGTGTTCCATGTCTCTCTAGCATATTATTGAATCTGACTTATGATCTCAGTTGTTGAATTTTCAGTGATTTGCTTTACATCTTCCAAATAACTGAGTCTCACTAGCATCTTGACATGGCTTTAATCATTCAGTAAACACATTGATTACTTGACAAAGAAGATTTCCACTAAATTGAACAGTTCTAAGATCAATTTAGGCACTGTCTCACTATTAGAAGACCTAATACAATTTTAAGCACATTTGTTTTCTCATATCCGGATACAGACTTTTAAATACACTTCAAAGTCAAATTCTTCAATGATTTCTAGAACCCTAACTATACAATTGTATTACATTTAACCTCCATGAATGCAAATTCAAGAAATGTATTCAAACTTCGGAAGACTGTGTATATATTTAGTGAAAAAAGTGAAATATTTAATAATTGTACTTCAGGACTTTAAAAGGAGGAATTGAAAATAGATATAAAAGGATGTTCTTAGGGTGCTTCAAGTCTCATAGAAAATCACATTAACAAAATCAACTGGGAAGTCACACATATTTCTTATAAGAGTAGTGGAATACTGCCAAGATACACGTTAACATGATTTTTTTAAATTAACATTCTTACACACATATGTTTGGTTGTTTTTTTTTTTGAGACTAAGGTGTTCCTGATCTGGGCCATAGTCTTCACAATTGCATGCTATGCATCACAGAGTTGGACAGAGACTAGGGGTGATAGAAAGAGAATTGATGCCTTTGAGCAGTGTGTTAGAGAAGAATGTTGAATACACATGGACTGCTAGGAGAACAAACAGGTTTGTCCTGGAGAGGGTGAAACCAAACTGCTCCTTGGAGGCAAGGATTCTGAAGCTTTGTCTGACATACTTTGGGCATGTTGTATGGAGGTACCAGTCCTTGAAGAGAGACATCATGTTTGGGAGAGTGGAGGGACAGCGGGAGAGGAAGACACTCGATGAGATGGATCGATTTGGTGGTTGGGGCAATGAAAGTGGGTGTGTCAGAGACAGTGAGGTTGGCACAGGATCAGGGTTTAGGGCTCTTGTACATAGGGTTGCTATGAGTCACAAATGACTCGACAGCAAGTAACAACAAAAAACAATACACAATTGAGCAGTGGAAATATTAAAAGCATATATAATGAGTTTCCATAAATAGAATAATCTAGCTCAAACCTCACTTCAAACCTGAATTGAAAACAGGAAAGTGTCTATTAGCAAAATACTTAATGACACACAAAGCAACAAAGAATAAGGAAAGAATATGTAGAGATATTGTACCCCCTCCCCCCAAAAAGTGTCCACTGCTCAGTCATTTCATATGATCAAGAAGTAATGTTCCTGGAGGAAGGCGTACAGACTTCACTGAAGTCAGTGAGAGAAGAAAAAGTTCTAAGAATTGACTTAAAACTCCAACAACAATAACAAAGTTCAACAGGACAGTAAGCAACAAATGCTGGCCAGAATGTGAAGAGTTCCGAATGCATGCACACCGCTTGTGGGAATGTAATATGGTATAACCACTGTGGAAAGCAATTTGATGCTTCCTCCAAGAGTTAAAAGTAGTAATACAATTTGACCCAGCTATCCCTTTATTAGTCAACAGTCTTGGCACCAGCAGCCAGGAAATTAAAAGGCGCATTGCCATGGGAAAGTCAGCTGTTTTGGACCTCTTCAAAGTGCTGAAGAGCAATGGTGTCTCTCTGGAGACTAAGGTGCGTCTGATACAGGCCATGATTTTTGCAATCACTTGTTATGCATCAGAGAGTTGGACAATGACCAAGGACCATAGAAGGAGAATTGATGCCTTTGAGCTGTGGTACTGGAGAAGAGTATTGAGAATACCATGGACTGCTAGGAAAACAAACAGATTCGTCCTGGAAAGGGTTAAACCGGGTGGCTCCTTGGAGGCAAGGATTCTGAGGCTCCGTCTAAAGTACTTTGGACATGTTGTGAGGAGAGACCGGTCCTTAGAGAGGGACATCATGCTTGGGAGGGTGGAGGGACAGCGCAGAAGAGGAAGGCCCTCTATGAGGTGGATTGATTCAGTGACTGGGATAATTGGGATGGGAGTGTCAGAGACAGTGTGATTGGCACAGGACAGAGCAGAGTTTAGGGCTGTTGTACATAGGGTCGCTATGAGTCGCAGGCGACTCGACGGCACATAACAGCAACAACAACATCCCTTTATTGGGAATATGAAAAGAGATAAGTCAGAGTTGTGATACAAAACAGATACATACATATCTATGGTGTTTTTTTTTACATATCTATGTTTAAATCAGTATTATTGACAATTGTGAAAAGATAAAAGTAGCCTAAGTGCCCATCAACAAATGAACAGATAAAGAAACTATGGCACATCTACAAAGTGGAATATTACATAACATTGAAAACCAATGGATTTGTAAAACATTCTACAATATAGATGAGTCTGTAAGACTCGTGGTACATTGCCAAGGAACTGTCAGAAATTTAAGCTACATTAAGATGATGAATAATGAATATTACTGATGCTATCAGGTAGATTTTGACTACAAGCAAAGAATATCAGAAAGATATTTGTTGTTAATAGGTGCTGATAAGTCAGATATAAATTATAGCAATTCTATATGCACCACTTGAATGCATTTCAGAATAGGTAATTGACAGCATTTTCTCTATCTATCAAGCAACCTATTGGCCCAGTGGTGAGGGTTTTTTTCTTCTTCTTTTTGCTGTTGAGAAGTAATCCAAATAGAAGGATGCAGTTTTTATCTTCTCCTGCAAACTCTTCAAACCCTCCTTACTTTTAACCAGGAAAGTTGTGTCATCTGCATAATACAGGTTGTGGATGAGTCTTTCTTCAATCTAATGCCTTTCTTCTTCATAAAATTCAGCCTCTGTAATGATTTTCTCAGTATACAGATTGAATAGGTATGTAGAAAGGCTAAAACTCTATGGGATTGTCCCTAAAATGATACAGGTTTTTACAATCACTTGCTGGACATCTGAGAGCTGGATAATGAATATGAATGACAGAAGAATAATTGATGTCTTTCATTTGTGGTATAAGAAAAGAGTCCCAAATATCCCACGGACTACCAAAGGCACAAACAAGTATGTTCTGGAGAAAGTGCACCCACAGTGCTCCTGAGAGGTAAAGATGGGGAAGCTTCTTGTCACATACTTTGAATATGTTGTTAGGAGTAACATCATGCTTAGAAAGGTAGAGGGTTATTGAAAGAGAGAAGACCCTTAACAAAATGGATTGAGATAGTGACTACAGAGATGATGAAGATGGCACAGAAGAGGACAAAGTTCAGATTCTTTCTTTATAAGGGTTGGTATGAGCTCTATCCTGTGCCATCCCCACACTTCCAGACACAGAAAAGCCCATGGCAGCAGTTAGGGTATCAATCCACTTGGTTGAGAGTCTTCCTTTCAACTGAAACTGACTGAATATATAAACAATGTAAGTGCCGCTAAGAAGCACTCTAGCTGCTCTTCATTCAAGACAGAAGTGTTTGTTCTTTTGGTATGCCATTGTATTTTTTATACTCTTCACCAACACAAGAATTCAAAGGCATCAATTTTTCTTTTGTCATCCTTATTCATTGCCCATATTTAAGATGCATTTTGTTGTTGTTGTTATGTGCCATCAAGTCACTTGCAAATAATAGCAACCTTATGTACAACAGAACTTGAACTCTGCTCTTTCTTGAGCCAACCTCATTTTCTCTGATGTACTTGCCATCATAACCCCAGTCACTGAGCTAATCCATCTCATCCAGGGTCTTTCTCTCTTGCACTGTCCCTCCACCTTTCCAAGCTTGATCTCTCTCTCCAAGGACTGGTCACTCTTTGAAGCAAGACCAAAATATGTCAGAGGAAGCTTCAGAATCCTTGGCTTCACAGAACAGCCTGCTTTCAATCTAGAACAAACCTGATTGTTCTCCTATAGAATCTTTAAATATTGCAACCCAAACCTTGAATTTGTCCTTCAGTTTCTTCTGCTTAAGAAATACTGAGCAAGTTGAGCTATTTTGATTTTCTGACTCCAGTTCTTTGCAGATTTCATTATAATACTTTGCTTTGTCTTCTCCTACTGAGCACACTTAGAGTAGACTAGCCGATATGGCAAGTGAGACTAAGTCCTCAAAAATGGAAACAAAAAGAAGGAGGAACAACTGTAAGCAGACACTAGTGATTGGAACTTGGAATATGAGAGCAAGGAATGTAGAAAAATTGGATATTGTTAAGAAATAAATGGAACAAATAAGTATTGACATACTAGGTATTGGAGAAATGAGATTAACTAGCTTGGGGTATTTTGAATCAGACAGTCATAAAATATACTATGCCAGAGATGAAATGGTGAGGAAAAACAAGGTCACTTTCAGAGTTAAAAATAAATGTCTGGATCAATCCTGAAATAGATTTTTGCCAGTGACAGGGTAATTTCCATACATATGAGAGGAAATTCAGTGGAAATCACTATCATTCAAGTATGTGCACCAACCAACAACCACAACCAAAGAGGAGGAAATAGCTGATTTCTACCAACTTTTGCAATCAGAAATTGATCAAACATGTAATCAAGACGCATTAAAAACAATGGGTGACTGGAATGCAAAAGTTTGGAACATAGAAGAAAGATAAGTAGTCCGAAAATATGGAATTAGTGACAGAAATGAGGCTGGATAAAATGACCAAATTCTGTACAATCGATTCACCTCACTACAAATACCTTTTGTAAGAAACATAAATGCACACTATACACATGTCAGATGGATTCTTGCTGAAAGAAAAGAATGCCAGGAGAATGTCTATTTGGGCTTCATTGACTATGCCACAGCATTTGACTGTGTGGATCATAGCAAATAGTGTTTGACATTGAGAACTTAATTGTGTTCATGTGAAAGCTAAACCTGAATCAGGAGGCTATTGTGTTAATAGATCAGGGAAACAATGGATGGATTAAAATTAAGAAGAGAGTATGTCAGGGTTGTATTCTCTCTCCTATTCAATCTGTATGCTGAACAAATTATAGGAAAATTTGAACTCTATGAAGAGGAATGTGGCATCAGAATTGGAAAGACTCATCAATCACCGGCATTATGCAGATGACACAATCTTGCTTGCTGAAAGCAAGGAGAAGTTGAAATATTTGTTGCAAAAGATCAAGGAATGCATTCTTTGGTATGAATTGTATAACAATGTGAAGAAAACAAAGATTCATGATGAATGCACAGAGAAGAGATTGAAACTGCCCACAACTTCGTTTTACTTGGATCCACAATAAATACTCTTGGCCACAGCAGTCAGGAAGTAAAGAGATATCTTGCAAGGGAAAAAGCCGAATTTAGGGACCTCTCCAAAGTATTGATGAGTAATTATGTCAGCTTGAGGACTACGGTGTGTCTGCTTCAGGCCATGGTCTTTCTTATCCCTGCTATGCATCTGAGAGTTGAACAATGAACAAGCATGCAAGAAGAATTGATGCCTTTGATCTGTGATGTATGAGAAGAACACTGAACATGCCATGAATGGTCTGAAGAACAAACAAATATATCTTGGAGAAGTTGCAGCTGGAGTACTCTTTGGAGACAAGAATAATAAGGCTTCTCCTCACATAATGTGCTGTTGTAGTAGCTGTTGTTGTTATGAGTCATCAAATTGCCTGTGACACATAGTGACCCCATGTACAGCAGCTCTGAAGCTTGCCCTGTCCTGAGCCAGTCTCAATAATTTCAACAAACCAACTCCCATTTTCTCAATTACTGTATCAATCCATCTCATCTGGGGTCTTCCTTTCCTGCACTGTTCCTCCACCCTTCCAACCATGATGTCCTTCTCCAAGGACTGCTCTCTACTGGCCACATGCAAAACGTATGAGCTTCCAAGGAAAAACTTGGTTTCACTCTCTCTAAGACAGACTATTTGTTTTCTTGGTGGTTCATGGTATGTTCTAGACTCTTCTCCAGCACCAAAATCCAAAGGCATCTATTCTTCTGTCATTCTTAGTTATTGCCCAGCTCTCTGATGTATAGCAAGTAATTGAAAAGACCATATAAGGCATAACTTAGTTGCTAAACTGACATAGTGACTTTTCAGTACTCTAGAGAGTTCTCTGACAGCAGATTTTCCCAATTCAATTCACCTTTTGATTTCCTGACTGCTGCTGCTAAGAATGTTGATTGTGGAGCCAAGCAAGCTGTAATTGTTAACAACCCCAATCTCTTCATCTATCATGGCACTGCCATTTGGAGAAGTGGGCTAGGAGCAGCTGGATATTCCTTGGTTAGAGACATCATGCTTAAAAGGGTTAGTGAAGGAGAATAAACCCTTGACCAGGTGAATTGACACAGTGACTATCACCGGTGGATTCTTGTGTGTCGGGAAATATGAAGATGGCACAAGATAGGACAGATGTCAGATGTGTTGTTCATAAGATTGCTATGAGTCATATTCAATTGGACGGCACCTAACAGCAACAACAATGACAAGAACATATACATGAATTTCCTCTGAGGGTATACACAGGAATTCAATTGATTACATCTCTGGAAAGAATCGTTGGAAAAGCTCAATATCAGCTCTGAAAACTAGGCCAGGTGCTACAACTACTCATATGCAAGTTCAAACTAAAGCTCAAATACACAGGAACCAAAATTTGACTTTGAGTCTATGCTACCTGAATTTCAAAACCATTTTAGGAACAGATTTGAGGCCTTGAGCACTAACGAACAAAAACCGGATGAGCTGTGGGAAGATAATAAGGGATGTCAGAAGAGGCACTAGAATGCTGAGAGGCCAAAACAAAGGGAAGAAATCAAGAAACTAAGGAGCTAAACTGAAGAGTTGTGGGGGTTTTCCCCCTTGTTTTCGGTTTTCTAATTCCAGCCCTTTGTATATTTTGTTATAATTTCTTGCTTTCTTCTAGGACTGACTGTCCTTTGATGTCGGTTCAGTGCTCTTACTTAAGCATGCTTTCCCTTTGTTTTTGCTTATTTTCAATACAGTGCAAGTTTCAGACTCTCTTTTGAAGCCCATTTTGGATTTTGTGTGCAAAATATTGATTGATGCAAGAAACATCAAAAAATGGAGCAAATTCACAGAGTTACTGTGTCAAAATGAAATTATTTACTCTGAACTATTTCAACAAGTAGAACATGACCAATAATAAAAAGTAATGGAGAAATAACCTCAAGCTGCACTGAAGGCAATGACAAAAAATAAGGTTCAATGAATTAAGGGAACACCAGTTGAGCTATTTCAACAAACAAATGTAGTCATGAATGTGCTCCCTATTTTATTCCTAGAAATGTAGGTAATAGTTACCTGGACAACTACCTGTAAGGTGTTCTGATTCCAAAAACAGTGATCCTACATGTTGCAGGAATTATTGGATAATATCATTATTATCTTGGAAGTAGGAGTGGCATCTACTTTCTAAACAACATGCTTCTGGAAACTCTATGAACTTTGGTAAATGATGATAGCTACAGAAAGGCTTCAGGCCTTTTTTTCATAGAGTCACTATGAGTCGTACTCTTTTTTTCATAGAGTCACTATGAGTCGTACTCGACTCGATGGAAATCAACAACAACAACAACAGCAAACATTATTATTATCACATACAAATAAAATCTTGCTGATTATTATAGAAATAGTTGTAAAATGCAATAATAGACATCTTTTAGAAATTCAGGCCTGATTCAGAAGAGACTGTAGTATGAGGGCTATCACTGGTAATGCCAGATGAATATTGGCTACAAGCAGAAAATACTAGAAAACATCTATTGATTATGCAAAGTTAATGCCAGATGAACTAGGGGTCTGGCAGGACTTTGCCAGTATTTGGACATGCTGGGTTGCTAAGACACTAAGAAAGTTGCCTTTCTGTAACTATCATCATTTACCAAAGTTCATAGAGTTTCCAGAAGCATGTTGTTTAGGAACTAGATGCCACTCCTACTTCCAAGATAATAATGATATTATCCAATAATTCCTGCAACATGTAGGATAACCATTTTTGGAATCAGAACACCTTACAGGTAGTTGCCTGCGGCCCTCGGGCCTGTCTTTCATTGTTTTTGTTCAGAAATTCCTCTAGGTCGTATAGCCCTGGTGTACAAGTTGCCCTATAGTGGTCACTTGTTGTTGCTGTGAGGCTAAACACTGTAACACTGATGTTGCAAATGCATTAATGGCTGGTTACCCAATGAGGAGAGAGAGTGGGGTAGAGCTCCCCAATTAAAACAAGCTTGGAAGGAGGAGTGGCATCCACTTCCATAATAGCTTGCCTCCGGAAACCCTATGAACCTGGAGAGAGGATGAGAGACAACCAAGCATTGAGGATTCTCCTTCATAGGGTCGCTATGAGTCACCTGAGACTCGACGGCACTGAACAACAACAACAACAATTTGATTGTGTGGATTATAACAAATTATATCTATACATAGGTCAGGAAAAAAGGTTTCAAACAGAAGAAGGAAACATCAGTTGTTTTAAAATCAGGATAGATATGTGTCACAGTTGTATTCTTTCTCAAATATTCAATCTGTACGTAGAGGTAACTTATGGAAGCTGTGATGCTTAACACTGACACTGATGTGACAAATGCAATATTTGTTACCCATGGTGGACAGTGTTTGGTGGAGCTACCAAATTAAAACAGGCTTGGGAGCAGAAGTGATATCCACTTCTGAAATAGCTTGCCTCTAGAAACTCTATGGACTTAGAGAAACGATGGAAGTTTTACAAGTGTTCAGGTCTTTTATTCATAGGGTGGCTGTGAGTCGTGTATGACTCGATGGCACTTAACAACAACAAAAACATGCTGAACAAATAATTCAAGATGCTGGAATACTTTAAGAGGAGAAATATGGCATCACAATTGGATAAAGAATCACCTGTCCTAGGCAGATGACATAACCTTGCTTACAGAGAGAGAAGACTTAAAACATTTAATAAAGAAGACAAAAGATTACAATCTCATATGTGAATTAAACGTCAACATCAAGAAAAGAAAATTCTTCACTAATGGACCAACAAGCTACATCATGAGAAATAGAGAAGAGTTTGAAGTAGTCAATGATTTAATTTTACTTGGATCCACAATCAGCATCCTTGGTGGCAACAGACAAGACATCAAGCAATGTGTTTTATTTAGGAAACCTGCTGTTGAGGACTTGTTCAAAGTACTAAATAACAAAAATGTCAGTTAAAAGACTGAAACTGATCCAAGTCATGGTATATTTAATTGCTTCCTATACATCTGTTTTGGAAGCAGGTGTGGCATCCACTTCCTAAATAACATGCATCCAGAAACTCTATGAACTTTGATAAATGTCGATAGTTGTAGAGTGGCTTTAGGCCTTTTATTCCGGAGTCTCTATGAGTCAGGCTTGACTCAAAGGCAACCAACAACATACATCTGTAGTTTGAACAACGAATAAGCTTGAGAAAAGAAAAATCAATGTCTTTGAATTGTAGCTTTGGCAAAGAATACTGTTTTTCTCATTGAGTTCCAAAAGAACAAACAAATGCATCTTGGAGGAAGGGTAACCAGAGTGCTTCTCAGAGACCAGGATTATAAACTTTACCTCACATACTTTGGGTATCGCATTAGGTTGAGCTGGTCATTGGACAAAGACATCATATTGGAAATCCCCAGCCCTGTTTCACATAGGGTATGTTCAAAGTTTTCAGGACCCAGCTCTAAGCAACCTTTTCCCCTGAAAAGTCATTGAAGGAGCCCTCCTTCCTTCCAAAACCACTTCCCAGAAGGCAGAACTTGTCTCTTTAACTAGGGCACACACTCCAGCCAAAGGCAATAAAGTCAATATCTATATTAACTTGACATATGCCTGCAACATATTTAACTCCAATATCCTCCTATGGAGGGAAAGAACGTTCCTTACCCAGAAAGGAATTCTTGTCAATGTCTCATTCATTAAAATATTTTTAGAAGCCACCCTCCACCAGTGAGTTTCAGTAATTCACTACAGGGAACTTCAAACCAATTAGGACTACATCTCAAATTCCAATAATACAGCAGACTAAATAGCAAAACAAGCAACACTTGGAAACCCTATACCAAAGTTCCTGTTCATAGCTTAGCCCATGACTTCACCAGATGAATGGAATCTCCATAATAATAAATTACTGCTACCATCAGATCAAGCCAACCCAATTTTCAATATCTTCATAATCAATTTTACCCCATCAGGAAGAATATATATTTCTAAACTCCCAATTCTCATTTCTATACATTTGTAAACTCCCAACTCTACCTAACACCCTCAGACAAGACAATCCTAAAAAATATCTCTGAGACTTATTTCATCTGCCAATGCCCAAATCCCACCTCCAACATTTGACCCCTTCTTTTTCCTACTCATCAAGCAAGATGAATACTACTTGCTTGTGATTGGCAGATTGATTTCACCCAACTGCCCCATGCTAAAAGGTTCAGATATCTCCTAGTATTTGTAGACAATCTTTCAGGATGGATTGAAGCTTACTCCACAACTAACAAGAGGCTATACTCTAGTCAGTTTCCTGCTCTCAGAAATCACACCATGATTTGGCATGCCAAATTTTTTAGACTCACAGAATGACCCTGGGTTTATACCAGTCTTCACTCAAGGAGGCACAAAAGCCCTACAAATTCCCTGGAAATCCCATATACCCAACCATCCCCGTCATAGAGCAAGGTAGAATGAACCAAATGGACAATTAAAAATATACTGGGTAAATTCGCTTCCCAAACTGACATAGAATGGATTAAATTATCCCAGCTCCCTCCAAAATTCTAGTATTAACAAAAATCCCCTCCACCTTAGCCTCTTCCAAATTCTCTTCAAATGACCTCTCCTACCTCTAGGCTTCATCCCCTCCCCATCTTACTCTCTACAGCACAGCACATTCTCCTTATCACATTACTCATTCATGTCCAAATCAGACTATGGGCCTGTTACTGAATGCAAGGGGTTCTTTCTGTAGTCAACCGCTAATAAGACAAACAGATCGCAACATCCACAAGCACTTTATTACACAGATCTGGAAGCCAGTGAGTCATCTCCAAGACTGCCTCCCCCTCTGGGAGTGATCACTGGGTTTTATACTAGGGTGAAACACTAGCTCATTTAACAGTGCACTTTTCTCAGTAAAAAAAGAAAAGGTAATCTTGACATCTGAAAAGAATAGTTTGTATTTAACTACTAGTAATTCATGAGGGTCCACTCCTGAAGCCTTGTGTTTTCCTAATTTCTTCAGTAAACTTGAATTTCCTCCTGCATTGCCATAGGCTCTTGCTCCTATGTTATTTCATTAAATTCCTCCGTGTCAGCCAATTCCTTCTAATACAGTGACTCTGTGTACTCCTTCTATCTTCTTTTGATACTTCCTGGATCATTTAACATTCAAACCAAACTATCCTTAAATATTGTCACTCGTGGTTGAATTTGTTTTTCAACTCCTTCAGCTTAAGAAACACTAAGCAAGTTTGGTCCTTTTGGGTTTCTATCTCCTGCTCTCTGAATATTTCATTATAGTATCTTGCTTTGTCGTCCCGAGTTGCCTTTTGAAATTATCTGTTCAGCTCTTCAATTTCTTGGTTTCTTCCTTTAGCTTTAACTTCTCGGTGAAGCCAGAGTGCTCCTTGGAGTCAAGGATTCTGAAGCTGGTCTGACATACTTTGGGCATGTTTCAAGGAGACTGGTCTTTGGAGAAGGATATCATGTTTGGGAGAGTGGAGGGACTGCGCAGGAGAGGAAAACCCTGGATGAGATGAATCGATTCTGTGAGTGCAGTGGTGGGGATGAGTGTGTTTGAGAGGGGGAGTTTGGCACAGGATAGAAGCCCTTTAGGGCTCTTGTATACAGGGTCGCTGAGTGGCAAGCGACTCTATGACACATAACAACAAAAACAACAATTCCTGTGTCAATTGCACTGTCTCCGATACAACCATCCTGATTACCCGAGTCACTGAATCAGTCCACCTCACAGAGGGCCTTCCCCGCCTGCGCTGTCCCTCCACCCTCCCAAGCATGATGTCCCTCTCCCAGAACTCGTCCCTCCTTACAACATCTCCAAAGTATGTTAGTCAGAGCCTCAGAATCCTTACCTCCAAGGAGCCACCCAGTTTAACCCTTTCCAGGATGAATCTGTTTTCTTAGCAGTCCATGGTACCCTCAATATTCTTCTCCATCACCACAGCTCAAAGGCATCAATTCTCCTTCTATCCTCTTTGATCATTGTCCAACTCTCTGATGCATAACAATTGATTGCGAAGACCATGGCCTGTGCCAGACGCACCTTAGTCTCAAGAGAGACACCATTGCTCTTCAATACTTTGGAGAGATCCCTAACAGTAGACTTTCCCATCGCGATACGTCTTTTAATTTCCTGGCTACTGGTGCCTAGAGTGTTGACTGTAGATCCAAGTAAACTAAAGCTGTGAACAATCTCAGTCTCTTCACCATCCAACCTGATGCTGCCAATTGGTACAGTGCTGAGAATCTTTGTCTTCTTGACATTAAGCCACAAATATACTGAAGGCTGCCATCCTTGGCCCTCTTCAGCAAGCTCTTCAGGTCCTCCTCAGTTTCAGCAAGCAGGATTATGTCATCTGCATAATGCAGATTGTTGATAGAACTTCCACCAATCTTAACACAACATTTCTACTCATAGAGCCCTAAAAAAACAGCCCTAACTAGCCAAAACACCAACTCTTTGACAGTGGGAGCTACTTGTTTACCTCTCCACACCCAAGTCTTCAACATCACTATGGTCTAAATGGTCTGAGCTTTTAACTGTAATCCTTGTAATGCCCACCACAGCAAAAGTAAAAGGATACTGCACTTGGTACCTATCACATATATCAATTTAAAAATGCAACACTTCCCACTCACCACTCTGTTCTTACAGGACCCAACAAAGTAAAGATGATGGTTTAATTCTAATTGTATTAGTATAATAATAATACTGTATTAGTATAATAATAGCACTAGTTGTATTGTTGTTGTTGTTGTTGTTGTTGTTGTTATGTGCCATCCAGTAATTTCCGACTCATAGCGACCCTATGCACAACAGCCCTAAACCCTGCTCTATCCTGCGCCAACCGCACTGCCTCTGACACACCCATCCCGATTACCCCAGCCAAGCATGATGTCCCTCTCCAAGAACCCGTCCCTCCTGGCAACATGTCCAAAGTATGTCAGACGAAGCCCCAGAATCCTTGCCTCCAAGGAGTAGCTTGGTTTAATCCTCTCCAAGCTGAATCTGTTTGTTTTCCTGGCAGTCCATGGTACATTCAGTACCCTTCTCCAGCACCACAGCTCAAAAGCATCCACTCTCCTTCTGTCCTCCTTAGTCATTGTCCAACTCTCTGATGCATAACAAGTGATTGCAAAAACCATGGCCTGTATCAGGCGCACCTTAGTCTTCAGAGAGACACTGTTGCTCCTGAGTACCTTAGAGAGGTCCCTAACAGCAGACTTTCCCATCGCGATATGCTTTTTGATTTCCTGACTGCTGGTGCCAAGAGTGTTGACTGTGGAGCCGAGCAAACTGAAGCTGTGAACACTCTCAATCTCTTCGTCATCCATCCTGATGCTGCCAATTGGTGCAGTGGCGAGAAGTATAATAATAATATTAATTGTATTGTTGTTGTTGTTGTTATGTGCCGTGGAGTCGTTTGCGACTCATAGCGACCCTATGTACAACAGCCCTAATTTTATTAGTATAATAATAATACTAATTGTATTAGCAAGCTCTGGTGGCTTAGTGACAAGGAGCTGCACTGCAATCCCAGAGGTGTGCAGATGCTCTGCTTGAAAAGGAGGAACAATCTCCTCCTGTACCAGTCAGACCCGATTTGATGGTACACCAGACACACAAGTAATAAAAAAAAATTAAAAAATACTACTAATTGTATTCAAATATTGTAAATAAACTCATAACAAAAAAACATTCAGAATATTTAAAAAATATCAGTATAGTTATAAAACTGACAACAGTTTTGGAGGAAGAATAAGGCAGATTCGCCACCCCCCTCCCCATGTCCCTGTCCCCTCCAGGCTTGATCACTTCCTGAGAAACCTGATAACACCTAAACTGGTCATATCAAAGACCAGATCAGACAATAAATTCTGATAAGAGTCTGAACCTGATCAAAATAGCTAAAACCTAACTTAACTAATACCCCAAATTCCAAGAAATACCATCTTACTCCTCCTCAGGAACCCCTATAAGAAGGAAACCCGACCCCCTCCCTGCAAATTGCCCACTTGCCATTTCGATTCTTTCCTCCTACTGCACAGCCTAGACACTTGGCTTCCCTCAGACTGGGCAATAAAGACGTGTTCATTTCTTGGGACTAGTTTCTTTCTTTCTCTCCCTCGTGCTCTTTTTTCTTTTTAAATTTTATTTTAATCGTTTTAATGAACATTTACAGAGATTTTGGATTTCCAGTCATTCATTGTTGCACTTTTCTGCCTGCCCAGCCCTCCCCCTCCACCCACCCCCTCCAGTTTGCTCCTCTTTGAAAAAGTAAAATTCTTTCTTTGATACACAATCCCCCTGCACCCCTCCCACCGCCCCAGGTACATTCCACTATGCACCCTTAATTCTGGACTCTTGTGATACCTATAATACCATATCATATACCACTTTAAAATTATTCTATCCCTCATCTGTTTCAATGCAGTTTTCAATCCAGTTTTTCTCAGTCCTACTCCAACCCTGATATCAGTGCCATTCTACAACAGTGGCTATCTAACAAGTTTTCTCCAGCCTGCAAAACTGGTTACATTGCTTTAGAATTATCCCCCTCTCCTTTCTTTAGTCATGTAAAGTGATTTAAACTGCCTATTTACTATGAAAGGAAATGCATCTATTCTAGATTAGCTTTTACCTCTTTGAAAACTTTTCTCAGTCACATAAACATCATACCTTAAACTGCCTGTGTACCAGGATTATTATCTTTCCAGGATTAGCATTTACCTTTCAAAACTGTCATATGTTAACTATTTCATAAACTGTCTGTTTACTACTTACTATATGTAAGCTGCTCTTACCGGTAAACAGTAAACTCTTACCTGTAAAGTTACCTGTAACTTTCGATAATGAAAGCTTAATCCAAGTATAAAAATCTAAAGACCACGCCCAGATGAGAAGGCTGTTTTGGAGAAGAATCTCACTGCTTTCTCCCAGATCTACAATAAAGTGCTTGGATATTGCAATAAGTCTGTCTTGGTGGCATTGACTACGAAAAGACCCTTGTATACAGTAACAAAGATATCCAAGTTACCTCCAATCAGTGAAGAATGAAATTCCAACTCATTCCAACCCTCATGAGCCTCTCCAGCCTTTCTTTCTCCCTTTTCATTAGTAACTGGACTTCAAAATTCAATCTTACAAAACATTACACACTGTACATCAGATCAGCCTCTGATCTTTGGCTACAAGAATCACTCCCACATTTTAGCTCTGACCAAATAGCCTTCTATACTTTCAGGTTATTCTTCCTCTAAATATGAGACCTCCACTCTTCAACATCCTCTCCCTAATAATCACTAAAATTCATTCTGAGTCTGTTGTTGTTGTTGTGTGCCATCGAGTCACTTGTGACTCATAGAGATCCTATGTACAAGAGCCCCAAACCTTGCTCTATCTTGTGCCAAACCTCACTGTCTCAGACACCGCCCTAATCACAGAATTGATCCATCTCATTGAAGGTCTTCCTCTCCTGCACTATCCCTCCACTCTCCCAAACATGATGTCCCTCTCCAAGGACCAGTCACTCCTAGCAACATGCCCAAAGTATGTCAGATGAAGACACAGAATCCTTGACTCTAAGGAACAATCTAGCTTCAACTTCAAGCTTATTTGTTCTAGCAGTCCATGGTATATTCAACACTCCTCTCCAGCACCACAACTTAAAGGCATTCATTCTCTTTCTGCCATCCCTAGTCACTGTCCAACTCTCCAGTGCAGGGCACGTAATTGCAAAGACTATAGACCGATCAGGTGCACCTTAGTCTCCAGCCTGACGTTGTTGCTCTTCAGTTTTCTGGAGAGGTCCCTGACAGCTGACTTTCCCAATGCAATTCATCTCTTGATATCCTGACTTCTGGTACCAAGAGTGTTGACTGTGGAGCCAAGCAAACAAAAACTGTTAACTATCTCAATCTCTTCTCCATCCATACTGATACTGCCAATTGGTCCAGTGGTGAGAATCTTGGTTTTCTGGAGGTTGAGCTTCAATCCATATTGAAGACTGCAGTCCTTGACCTTTTGGAACAAGTGCTTCAGGTTCTCCTCAGTTCCAGCAAGCAGGGTTTTGCCATCTGCATAACACGGGTTGTTGATAACTCTTCCACCAATCCTGATGCCACATTCCCCCTCATACAGCCCAGTGTCTCTGATGATCTATTTGCAATACAGATTGAAAAGTTATGGAGACAGAATGCATCCCTGATGGACCCTCTTCTTGATTTTGAACCATGAAGTATCTTCTTGCTCTGTTCTGATGACTGCCTCTTGCTCCAAGTATAGGTTTCGCTTAAGCACAATCAAATGTTCTGGGATTCCCACTCTTCTCAGAGTCAGCCCTAGCTGTGATCCACACAGTCAAAAGCCTTTGCATAGTCAATGAAGCACAAATAGACATTCTTCTGGTATTCTCTGCTTTCTGCCAAGATCCATCTAACCTTAGCTATGATATCCCTAGTACCATGATCCCTTCTAATTCCAGCCTGAACATCTGGCAATTCTCTGTTGGCATATTATTCCAGTTGTTTTTGGATAATTTTCAGCAGAATCTTGCTTGCAGGCTATATTAATGACATTGTTTTATAATTTCCACACTCTGTTGGGTTACCTTTCTTTGGAATGGGAAAAAATAGCAGTATTTCAAGACGGCCAGCTGGCTGTCCTCCAGATTTCTTGGCACAACTTAGTGAGCACATCCAGGGAAGCATCTGTTTGTTGAAATATGTCAATCAGTATGCTGTCTACTCCTGGAGCCTTGTTTTTTGCCAATTCTTTCAGAGCATCTTGAACTTCCTCCTTCATCATCATAGGCTCTTGCTCATATGTTATTTCATTAAATTCTTCTGCATCAGCCAAGTCCTTCTGATACAGTGACTGTGTATTCCTTCCATCTTCTTTTAATGCTTCTTGGATCATTTAAAATTCTACCCTTAAGTATTGCCACCCGTTGCTTGAATTTGTTTTTCAACTCCTTCAGCTTAAGCAATGCTGAGTTCGGCCTTTTAGATTTTCTGACTCCAGCTCTCTGCACATTTCATTATAGCATCTTGCTTTGTCGTCCTGAGGTGCCTTTTGAAATTTTCTGTTCAGCTCTTTGATTTCTTGATTTCTTCCTTTAGTTTTGGCTTCTTGGTGCTCTAATGCAATATTCGGAGTCTCATCTGACCCCTATTTTAGTCTTTTCTTCTTCTTCAGCCTATGTATGCTTTTGCAGTCTTCAGGGACGATTTTCTTAATATCCTCCCAGAATTCCTTTGGTCTATGCCCATTTGTGCTCAAGTCCTCAAGTCTGTTCCTGAGATGGTTTTTCAATTTTAGTGGGACAGACATAAGGTCAAATTTCGGTTCCTATGAATTTGATTTCATTTTCCTCAACTTCCGCTTGAACTTGCATTTGAGTAGTTGGTGATCTCTCCCACAATCAGCACCTGGCCTGGTTTTCACTGCTGATATTGAACTTCTCCAGCGAGTATTTCCACAAATGTAATCAATTTGATTCCTATGCATACCATTAGGTGAGATCCATGTGTATAGCCTGCGTTTATGTTTCTTATAAAAGGTATTTGCAATGAATAAATCATTGAGTGTGCACAATTCTATCATTCTATCTTCAGCTTCATTTCTCTCACCGAGTCCATGTTTTCCAGCTACTGACCCTTCTTCCCTGTTCCCAACTTTTGTGTTCCAGTTGCCCATTATTATTAATGCACCTTGATTGCATGTTTGATCAATTTCTGATTGCAAAAGTTGGTAGAAATCTTCCATTTCCTCCCCTTTGACTCTAGTTGTTGGTGCATATATTTGAATGATAGTGGTATTCACTGGACTTCCTTGTCTGAGTCTATCTTGTCTCTAATTAATAGCTCTGCCTTGCTACTCGTCCCAGCAAACCTGCAATGGTCCTCCTGCAGAGTGTGCACTCAACCATCCACCATAGATTGGATTATCGCCTCCACTTCAATCTGAGATTGCATTTCAACCAAGGCACTGTTATTTCACTCAGCATACAAAACAGGACCTATATTTTACCCGAGGTACTCCCAATCACTGTAAGTTGGAATTACTATAAATTGGAACTGACTCCGCAGTCTGTAATAACATGTGCATAAAACATAATTTTTAAAAACAAATAACAACAAAATGTCACCAGTTTCCATCTGAATATGCAAATACTAATATTGCAGTTGCACTATAAAATTTTCCCTTTGATAATAATTTGCATTGTCTTCACACACCACTGTGTGTTTACATATTTGTTAATTCAACAAGTAGCTACATTTTGCAAGTTAGTCTTTTTTTTTAAATATTGGCAGATGTCAGATACATTAAACTGCACTACAGACAGAGCTTAAATAAATACTACCCAATGTTAAAATATAATGACTGTGATGATCCAGGAAATAATACTACGTGAAGTCAGTAGTTCTCTGCATCTTTAACTAGGCTTAGGCACTATAGGAAAACATTTCATGGGGAGAAGAGAAAAAAGAGGGAAAAAAACCGCATGTTAGCATACTAAAATCTCCAAACACTCTGTTACCTATGTATTTTATTGTGACACCAATTTTTCGAGTGCTCTGGCTGATATTTTGACATTAGAATTGTTTAACAAGTATCCTGGGAATTAGAGGTATTCTTCAGTAGTCATGCACAGCCTTCTCAGCTGCACACATACCACTGCTTCTGCTTTTCTGGGACTGACCTAGCATTAAATAAATTGGATGTCAAGTGTGTCAATGTGGCACAAGTGCCAGTGACATTGTCACTTGAGCTCCTGAGACGAGAGAAGAAACACTCCAGAAGGAACAAAATATAAGACTTGAAGAAACAGGTGGCATGCAAAGGATTTGTCTTTTCTTTCTGGATTTACTCCATTCGGATACTTAAGTGCTTTACACTATTCAAATGAACTCTGTCTTCTGAAGCTCAGCTCTCATGAGCTTTCTATCAAACATGCAATCTGAGACCTACACAGAATCAAATGGAAGTGCCATTAAAATTGTTACTGGAAGTTTGTTGTCGTGTTTCTTTTAGAATTTACTGCACAACAGACAACTTACATCAGTTCCGTCTATGTCATTTACAGCTTCATAACTGCCGCTAGCTGGCAGCAGTTTCAATTGAAAGACATCACCAAATAAATGTTTGTATTTATTTGAAATTTCTGTATAGTGGCAATAATCAAACACATGGCAAAATAAATCACAGATGTCCATTCATTTTTCAAATTTAATATGTATCTAGTTTTGCTTATAGAGTGAAATATTACATAAATACAGTGCAGACATGAAAATATCAACTAATGATTCCTGAGATATGAATTTGAGTTCTTTATAAACCTGGCGAATGATCTTAGCTAGATTAGATATCGTGAATGATGAGCATAGTGGTGGTTCAGTAGTGGAGTTCTCACTCTCTTCGAGACCTGGGCTCAATTCTCAGTGAATGATCCTTATAAGAATCTCCACAAGTCTGTCCCTGGAGACTTATGTGTTTCTATGATGTTGAACAGGTATCAGTGGGGCTTCTAAATTAAGCCAGATTAGCATTATATTTCTGAAAAATTAACTCATGAAAATTGAAAGGATCACAGAAATCTTTTCATTGTGCATGTGGTCAACATGAGTCAGGGACTAAATGGATTACAAGTTAACAACAACAGCTTGGACTAACAACTGTCACTCATGAACTGTAGTTACTATCTGAAGAAATCATTGAGTCCTAATCTATGTTTCAAGATTCATCTTATCATTTAACACTGAAATCACATCTCTTAACTACTCCAGATTGTGGCAGTGCTGTCTTTTTTTCTTTTACAGTTAAGTAATAATAGTTCTGCCATATGCCTTTATTGTAATACTACTCATTCTTTTCACCCATTTGATTAGGTTCCTATTTGAAGATAAACTTAATATAACAAAATGAAAATGTTAGGCTAAAAATAAAAATGGAGGTTGAAGCTCAACTCAAATAACTTATGTCAAGATAGTTTCCAAAACCAGAACTCAGAAAATCCCATGTCAGGACATTTTCTGAAACCAGAACTCAGAAAATCTTATGTCAGGACATTCCCTAAAACCGGAACTTAGAAAACCCTATATCAGAACATTTTTCTGAAACCAGAACTCAGAAATCCTACATCAGGACATTCCCCAGAACTGGTTTCCCAAGACCGAAAACTTTATGCCTCAATGAGCCACTGCAAAAACCCCATATAAATCCCCTAAGTCCAAGCCCCAGTGCTACTCCCCTTGCTGAGTAGCCCGTTGATCAATAAACTCTGAGAAATGTTTCCACGTTGGCGTGGTTCTTGGCTTTGATCCAAAACCTTTCACTGAATGGATTTCAAGTTAACAACACAGCTTAGACTGATAACAGTCACTCATGAACTGTAGTTTAACAATACTATATGAAGAAATCTTTGAATACTAATCTATGTTTCAAGATTCAGCTGATAATTTAACACTGAAAGCACGCCTGTTAACTACTCCAGATTGTGGTAGTGCTGTCTTTTTTTTTTCTTTTACAATTAAGTAATATTTCTGCCATATGCCTTTATTTTAATACTACTCATTTGTTTCAACCATGTGATTAGGTTCCTATTTGAAGATAAAATTAATATACCAAAATGAAAACATTTAAAATGAACAAATCCATGTGGTGATAGCTCCTAGTCACTTCCATTGCTCTATTTCAATAGTCACAGATGTCTGTATTTTAACACAATAAATTGTTGTCTAGAATAAAATTGTGGTTGCTGTGATGCTAAACACTGTGACACTGATGTGTCAAATGTGATAATGGTTACCCACGGTGGACAGTGTTTGATGGAGCAGGAATGGCATCCACTTTTGAAATAGCTTGCTTCCAGAAACTCTATGAACTTAAAGAAGGGATGAAAGTGATACAAGCGTTCAGGTCCTTTGTTCATATGGTCCCTGAGTCATCTACGGCTTGATGGCGTTTAACAAAAAACAACAGAGTAAAATCTACATTCCTCAATACTTTTTCTCCAATAGTGTGATTGTATGGTAATGTGCAGCCAATGACATAAAAAGGATGTAAAGGGATTTCAGGAGTCTTTTAAGAGGACATGAATCTTCCAATCTGCTGTTTTCAAGCTTCTTATTATTACTCTAGCAACGGATTTAAACCTGAAGGTGTACTTGAGGAGGGTACAGTAGAATTATTTGTATTGGAAAACTAGTAAAATATGAAATTATCCATAGTGTCCAAGGAACATATTTACAAATACATTTAAGTAAGTTCATGTCTTGTTTCAGACACATTGATTGCATGTCTGATGTAATGGAGGCTGGTGTGTCAGAATCAGTGAGACTGGCTCAGAACAGGGCAGCCTTCGGAGCTGATGCACATAGGGTAACTATGGATCCTAGGCGCCTCAATAGCACTTAACAACAACAATACATGATCAAACCAAACCCTAACTAATACAGAGTGATGAAGAAATGAGCTAACTCTTCATTGATGTGAAGACTTACATGCTTGAGTGTTTTTTTCTGCATAATATTAACTATTCAATGAAATTTCCAGCCAGATAAATTGACCCAAGTGGCTGAAACAATAGACTTAACTAAAGTAGAAACTGTGATGATGACTAAAGATGAGGCCCTATTTACTTCTTTGGTATATGGGGATTTTGTGAGTTGACATTACTACCAAAACTAACATGTATGTTACTGAACACAAGGAGTTCTTTCTGTAGTTAATTGTCAATAAAACTAATGGATTGCAATATCCAAATCACTTTACTGAAGATCAGGAAGGGTAGCAAGAATCTCCTCAAAAAATGCTTCCCCATCTGGGAGTGGTCATTAAGTTTTTATATTTGGGTTAAGATTTTGAGTTGTTTGTTTGTTTGTTTTTTAAGTTATAGGCTTTCTACATTTAAAAAGAACAGTCTACATATAGTAACTAGTAAACAGATAATTCATGAAACAGTTAACATATGACTGAAAAAAAAAAACAAACAAACCAGTTTTGAAAAGGTAAATGTTAATCCAAGAAAGATGCATTTCCCTTCCAGATACACAGGCAGCTTAAGGTACAATTTACATACGACTGAGGAAAAACAGTTCCAAAGAGGTAAATGCTAATCTAGGATAGATGGATTTCCTTTCCTGGTAAATAGGCAGTTTAAAGTACTTTAGATGAATTAAGAAAGGGAGGGGGGAAAAAGAGTTCTAAGGTAAGGTAACTGTTTTGTAGGTCAGTTTTATAATTATACTGATATCTTTGGATAACTCTGAATTTATTAACACCACTCCATCCTGTTTAACAGAAATGAACACTCTATGGTTCCACACTATCTTAATGATTGCTGTTATGTTTGAGCCCACTGCTGTAGTCACTGTCATCTTCTTTTTCCCCAAATTTCTACTCTTCCAAGTATGATTGTTACTGAATACAAGGGATTCTTTCCATAGTCTATTGTCAATAAAATACGGACAAATTGCAAGACCCAAGCATTTTATTGAAGTTGCAGAGAGCAGAGAATCCTTTAAAAAACTGCTCCCTGTCTTCAGGTGGTCAACAGTTTTTATACTTGGATTAGTTGTTAATCTATTTACCATGTTATTATTGTTAGTTTAAAGCAACAGGAGTTTTCCATTAAAACAAACAAACAAAAAACCCAAACAACAGTTTACATACAGTTTTTAGGAAACAAACTTGAGTTAGATGTTAGTCTACTTATTACCATTGCCAATTCAAAGCCAGAAATATGGGCAATCTCCTTCCAAGTGATTAAATGTCTCAGAAAACCAGCTGAAGAGTCAGCTAGGGCTCCTCCACTAGAAGGCAAACAATAACAAATCCAAAGCTACAGGATTTTTTACATTCAAAGAGTTTACATACAGTAAGTAGTAAGCACACAAAGGGCAATATCGTTTACATATGACTAAGAAAATGCTGTTTCAAAAGGTAAATGCTAATTCAGGAGAGATGCATTTCCCCTCCAGGTAAACAGACAACTTAAGGTACAGCTCACATATAACTGAGAAAACTGCAACTCTAAGATTCTTAAGTATACAGTTTCTAGTTAATGAGCAACTTGAGCTTACAAATCAGTTTACAAATCACTGAGAAATGACAAATGCTATTTCAATGAAAGACGCATTTTTCCTCCTAGTAAACAGAAGGCTTAAGGTATTTAAATTTAAGCTTAAATTCCAGCATGACTATAGTGAAGTTACAGTAGGATCTGTGGACCAAACCAATGTTAAGATTAAGGTTTGACCAGTTTTGCAAGTTAGAGGCACATGATGTCAGTTTTAAAGTGATATCTAACGTATGTTTGAATAATCCTGAGCTCATTAATACCATAATATTGCAATGTCCTTCTGCAACCATTTATCGTTTTCCTATAACATGTTCAAAACATACAAGATTAAGTCTAGCCAACCTCATATCTAAGGAACTTTTTGGTTAGACCTCTTTCAAGATCTATTTGTTCCTTTTCACTGGTCATGATATATTAACAGACATTCATGAAATACAAACTTAAACTGAAATTCAAAATTCCTTAAATTTATAAATACTTTGTAAACAAAAAAGTACCTGCAAATTTGAGCTTCAATTTTTTT
>NW_006400050.1:1803323-1803799 GCF_000299155.1 Elephantulus edwardii | reverse complement strand
TGTGCTTGTGGAAGAAGATCCCTTTCACTGATTTTTCTGACACTTTTGACTTATTGGGGCACTCTCGTTTCCAGTGTCCCGCCTCTCTACAAAGAGCACATTGATTCTTTTTTAGTAGTGGCCTCCTTTTCTTTTCTTTATCTTCTGGGTCACGTGGTCTCCTGTTACCCAGGTGTCTAGTCTGTCTTTCCTCTCCCTGACCTTTCTCTTTTTCACTTACTACCGCAGCCAAAAT
Source organism: Elephantulus edwardii (assembly GCF_000299155.1). Taxonomy (NCBI): domain Eukaryota; kingdom Metazoa; phylum Chordata; class Mammalia; order Macroscelidea; family Macroscelididae; genus Elephantulus; species Elephantulus edwardii. The sequence goes on along the minus strand of NW_006400050.1, from coordinate 1,803,564 downwards.
TTTTGTTACATTCCTTTCTTGACGCCGGTCTCGCCGATCCTCACGTTCCTCTCTTTCTTTCCTTTCTCTTTCTGCCTTCTCTTCCTCTGTCTCCCTCCTGTGGTACACTTTCTCTGCTTCTTTCACTACGTCCCTTAATGTAAAATCTTGCAACCCCTCTATGCGCTGTAATTTTTTTCTGATGTCTGGAGCTGACTGCCCAATGAAAGCCATAACTACTGCGGCTTTCTGTCCCTCTGAC
>NW_006400050.1:1791420-1800727 GCF_000299155.1 Elephantulus edwardii | reverse complement strand
TCAATTCTCCTTCTATCCTCCCTAGTCATTGTCCAACTCTCTGATGCATAACAAGTGATTGCAAAAACCATGGCCTGTATCAGGCAGACTTTAGTCTCCAGAGAGACACTGTTGCTCTTGAATATTTTGGAGAGGTCCCTAACCGTAACTGACAAAATAAACTTCAAAAATATAAAGAAGATAAAAATTCATCAAAAATATCATGAAAATAAAAATTTCAACCTGAAAATAAATACATCTAAAAAATGTTTATGTGCTTGCATACAGAATGTGTGTGTATGTGTGTGTATTACAATCATAAAAATAATGTTAGATTGAAAAGTTTTTAATGTATACTTCTCAAGATAACATATATTAACAGTTAATCAGCAAATAAAACACTATCAACTTTATTATCACAGACTTCATTAAAATTAAAAGTTCAAAATATACTACTACAGAGTTAATACCATCAGTAATATAAAAGAAATTTCATAAAATCAAGTGGTAAAGTGAATGTCAAACAATAAAAACACTCATCTCATGTATTTCCTTTAAATCACCTGGGAGAAGGTTTCACCCTTCCAGCTGCTGGTGGATTCAAATCACAGGACAAACACTACCTTGGGGTGAGCTGCCTGAAGCCCTATGGACTAAGCCATCAGAGATCCTTTTCGAAATGCAAATGTATGCAATTATTTTGAAAAACAGCTTGAGGTTTCAGATACAATTAATTTCAGAATAGACAGAAAACTATTCTTATGTTCATCCGTGGGTAAATTATAAATAAAAATCCTAGTCCACTGATCCAATAGAATTCCAATAAATGATAAAAAATGAGATAAAATAAACAGACCAACCAAATAAAGTATGAATACATAGTCAACATTTTTGAATTACAAAAAAAATGTTCTGACTAAACAAGTCAGAGAGATTACACAATATAGTTTAATTTATATTATAGAGAAAAATATCCCCACAAAAACTAAGACAAAGTAAAGATCCACATTTGCACAAAGCGGAGGATATTAATAGAATGTTTTGCAACATGGGAAAAACAATATTTTGATGGGTAAAACAATATTATATATATATTATGATAATCATTTTAGAAGTGTATGTTGTTGGTGGTGATATGTACCTAGTCAACTGCGACTCATAGTGGACCCTATGTAAAACAGCCCTAAAATCTGCTGTATCCTGTGCCAACCTTATTGTTCATAACAGTATTATTAAAAATAGCAGGAAAATGGAAACAGTCTAAGCGTTCTTCAACAAATTAGTGGATTGAGAAATTGTGGTACATTCACACAATAAAATACCATGCACTCAGGAACGACAATTTAAAAAATTTGCTATATAACATAGAAGAGGCTAGAGACCACTATGCTGAGTGAAGTAACTCAGCCTCATAAGGAAAAATTCTACATTAAACCATTACTTTAAATGTAGAAGGATAACTAGTAAGATGTGTGTAAACATTAAAAGGGCAAGGGAGTGGGCAAAGGAGGCTAAGATGCTGGGAGGGGGTATATCATGAGATTGCATAGTCTGATGGGCAGAGGGAGAGTGTGAAGGGATTAGGAAAGACTCATTGGGAGCCTGAAAAGTTGGGGTAATAATAGTAGGCATAGTTTGCTGGTGATTAATTTTATAAAACATAACATTTGGAAATGAACATATGAAACAGTGTGAATGAAGGAATGCGTAAAACACAATATGTATTAATTTTGTATAAGCCAATAAAAGATTAAATGAGAAGAGAAAGAGACATCATAAGTATTTAATTGGGGATGTTTGTTGTCAAGGACGTCTCCAAAATGCCGAAGTGCAGGTATGTTGGTTTAAAAACTAAAATGCATCTGATTCAAGCCATAGTCTTTTTAAATTACTTGTATCTGAGATCAGGACAGTCAATAAAGATTACAGAAAAAACTTGATGCATTTGAATTGTAGTGTCAGAGAAGAGCACTAATTATTGTGTGGTTTACCAAAGGAATAAACAAATATTTCATGGAGATAGTGCAGTCAAGATTCTCCTTAAAAAGAAGGATGGTCAAAGTTCATCATACATGCTTTGGACATATGTTAGGAAAGGCCGTTCCTCAGAGAAAGATATACGCAGAAAAATGGAAGGTCACTGAAGGATGGGAAGAGTTTTAAGAAATGAACTGGGACGATGACGATAACAATTGAATCTGGTGTAGAGAGGTGGTGAGAATGGCACAGGATAGGACAGTTATCAGACCTAATGTTCATTGGATCACTATGAGCTGTCTTAACCCAAAGGTACCTAAAAATAAAATGACAACTAACTAACAATACTGATATCTATAAGACCTCTCTTCTATTTATATTAACACATAACACTAACAGAGATTCCAAACAGAATCAGAAGTAGAAATTCAACTATGACCTTAGAAAAATCCTCCTCCCAACGTTGGTCAAAACACAAATAAAGCTGGACCATACTAAACTAAAAAATCCTCAAAAGAGAGTATAAACATATTAAAATGCTTCTTCAGTATCTTGGTATATAATTTGCATAAAACATCTGATGAAAGCTAACACATGTTTAGTAATAATGGAGTAAATTATGCATCAAGTACCCATATGTGTAACAGCAAAAGTAAAGAGAATCAAATTAATAGGTTCTGTATAGAAACATTTGTGTTTCTCTGCCTCTTTATCTATATGTATGAATAAATCTTATAATCAATGTTTTGTAAATGGGCGATATAAATACTCACATTTAAAACCTCTAAGTAGTCTGTCTGTGATTTATATTTGCTACTGTGCAATCTGCTTTAAAGCAATGATTCAGATGCTAATTTCAGCTTCAAGATACCTTCAGGTAAAGAAGAATTTTTTGGTTTTGTGATCATGTTTGGGGAAATGCTTACTGCTTTCTCTTTAAATAGATCTTTAAATAGAATCTTGACTTTCTGCAACAACTGCTTTAGATCTTCCTCAGTTTCAACAAGCAAGGTTGTGTCATCTGCATAACACATGTTATGGGTGAGTCTTCCTCTAATTCTGACTCTGCATTCCTTCTCATGAAGCCCAGCTTTCCAAATGGTCTGTTCCAAATACAGATTGGAAATGCCTGGATACAGGACACATCTCTGACACACTCCTTTCCTGATTTTGAAAGTAGATTTTTCCAGTGTTTTCAGAGACCTCTCCAGAGTACTGAGGGGTAATGATACCAGTCTAAAGAGCAAGGTGCACCTGATCCAGGGCATGGTCTTCACAATCAATTGCTATGCATGATAGAGCCAGACAATAACTAAGGATGACAGAAGAATTTATGTCTTTGAGTTGTGGTGCTGGAGAAGAGTACATACCACCGACTTCCAAGGGAACAACCAGTTCTATCTTGGAGAGGGTAAAATCAAATATCTCCTTGGAGGTTAGGATTTTGAAGCTCTGTCTCATATACTTTGGGCATGTGACCAGGGAGGGACTAATCCTGGGAGAAGGACATCATGCTCAGAAACGTGGAGGGACAGCACAAGAAACGAATAGCCCACATGAGATGGATTGACACAGTACCCGGGGTAATGGTGATAGGTGTGTTGAAGTCAGTGAGACTGGCTCAGGAAAGGGCAGGGGTCAGAGGAATTGTACATGTTGTTGTTGTTATGTGCCTTCGAGTCGCTTGCAACTCATAGCAACCCTGTGTACAACTGTCCTAAACTCTGCTCTGTCCTGTGCCAATGACACTGTCTCTGACACTCCCATCCCAATTATCCCAGTCACTGAATCAATCCACCTCCTAGAGGGCCTTCCCCTTCTGCGCCGTCCCTCCACCCTCCCAAGCATGATGTGCCTCTCTAAGGACTTGTCCCTCCTCACAACATGTCCAAAGTATGTTAGACGGAGCCTCAGAATCCTTGCCTCCAGGGAGCCGCCCGATTTAACCCTTTTCAGGACAAATCTGTTTGTTTTCCTAGCAGTCCATGGTATTCTCAATACTCTTCTCCAGCACCACAGCTCAAAGGCATCAATTCTCCTTCTATCCTCCCTGGTCATTGTCCAACTCTCTGATGCATAACAACTGATTGTGAAGACCATGACCTGTATCAAACACACCTTAGTCTCCAGAGAGACACCATTGCTCTTCAGCACTTTGAAGAGGTCCAAAACAGCTGACTTCTCCATGGCAATGCGCCTTTTAATTTCCTGGCTACTGGTGCCAATAGTGTTGACTGTGGAGCCAAGCAAACTAAAGCTGTGTACAATCTCAATCTCTTCACCATCCATCCTGATGCTGCCAATTGGCCTAGTGGTGAGAATCTCTGTCTTCTTGACATTGAGCCTCAATCCATATTGGAGGCTGCAGTCATTGACTTTCTGCAGCAGGGGCTTCAGGTCCTCGTCAGTTTCAGCAAGCAGGGATGTGTCATCTGCATAACGCAGATTGTTGATAAATCGTCCACCAATCTTGACCCCACATTTCTCCTCATAGAGCCGAGCCTCCCGGATAATTTGTTCTGCATATAGGTTAAAAAGGTATGGAGATAGGATGCATCCCTGGCGTACGCCCTTTCCAATTTTGAACCACGCAGTGTTCCCTTGCTCTGTTCTGACGACTGCCTCCTGGTCCAAGTATAGGTTTCGCATTAGCACAATCAAGTGTTCTGGGATTCCCATTCTTCTCAGAGTCAGCCACAGTTTGTTATGATCCACACAGTCAAATGCCTTTGCATAGTCGATGAAACACAGATAGACATTCCTCTGGTATTCTCCGCTTTCAGCTAAGATCCATGTAACATTAACTACAATTTCCCTGGTAACATGACCCCTTCTAAACCCAGCTTGGACTTCTGGTAGTTCTCTGTACATAGGGTCAATATAAATTGCAGACTACTTGATAGTACATGGAAACAACATTAGAACTTTAAATAGATCTTTAAACAAAACCTTTAAGTTTCACATTTGTCATAGGAAAGTCAAGTGACTATATATTTCACTTAATATTATATTTTATAGCAAAGATATTTGTGTTAAACTGTAAGAATTTACATTCTTACATATGTCAATCCTGCTGGTTTACTTGGAAAGAAAATAAAAATTGTTGTGGTAACTTAAGGTCCATTATAGATGTCCTAATGGCAAGAACACAACTTTGCTTGCTGAAACTGAGGAGGACCTGAAGCGCTTGCTGCAGAGGGTGAAGGGCTGCAGCCATCAATATGGATTGAGGCTAAATGTGAAGAAGACAAAGATTCTCACCACTGGGCCAATTGGCAGCATCAGGATGGATGGTGAAGAGATTGAGATTGTTCACAACTTTAGTTTGCTTGACTCCACAGTCAATACTCTTGACACCGGTAGTCAGGAAATTAAAAGGCGTATGGCCATGAGAAAGTCTGCTGATGGGGACCTCTCCGAAGTACTGAAGAGCAATGGTGTCTCTCTGGAGACTAAGGTGTGTCTGATACAGGCTATGGTCTTCGCAATCACTTGTTATGCATCAGAGAGTTGGACAATGACCGGGGAGGATAAAAGGAGAATTAATGCCTTTGAGCTGTGGTGCTGGAGAAGAGTATTGAGAATACCATGGACTGCTGGGAAAACAAACAGATTCATCCTGGAGAGGGTTAAACTGAGTGGCCCCTTGGAGGCAAGGTTTCTGAGGCTCTGTCTAACATACTTTGGACATGTTTTGAGGAAAGATCGGTCCTTGGAGAAGGACATCATGTTTGTGAGGGTAGAAGGACAGCGCAGGAGGGGAAGGCCATCTAGGAGGTGGATTGATTCAGTGATTGGGATAATCGGGATGGGAGTGTCAGAGACAGTGCGATTGGCACAGGACAGAGCAGAGTTTAGGACTGTTATACATAGGGTCGCTATGAGTCTCAAGAACCTGTACTGCAATTCAGAAGGCACTTGGTTGGAGACCACCAGCACCATGAGATTAAATCCCTCTGAAAACCACCTGAAGGTCATCTATAGGTCAGTTCTGACAAGATGGCAAACAATAACAACAGAACTAAATACTTGAGCAGTTGTTATGTACTGTTGAGTTGTAAACAACCCATAGCTGACCCTTCAGGAGGTTTTAAGAGCATTTAATAACACAGGGGATTTTTCCATCCATTTGTGGAGCAGCTGAATGCAGCCAGCACTCCCATACATGAGCTGATTATGTTAATATCCCATAGAGGTTCAATCCATTGTCTTTCACAAACTTTGAAGGATGCTATTGTTCTCCTCTGGTGGTTTAGTTATAAGGAGTTGTGTTGCTAGCCTAGAGGCATCCAGCTCAAATCCAACAATTGCACCTAGAGCTGATGATACCCTATCTCCTCTCAAGCATTTTGCTACCTCTGAAAAGCTGCTAGTGTCAGCTGTAAGTGGATTTAGACTCAACCGTACATAATAACGACAATAACATTTTTCTTATCCATTTAAGAGAAAACAGAGGCTTCTTCTTAAGGCACTATGCTACCATAACTGTGTTTTGGTTTTTGTTGTGGTCCTTAGGTGATTTTAGAGTTAAGTATAATTCATAGTAACAGTATTTAAAAGAGATCTGAACCTCGTCCCATCCAGTGCTGACCTCACAATCACTGATATGCTCAAACCCTTTACAACCACTGTGTGAATTAATTCTGTCTAGGGTATTCTCTCTTTACTGTGACTCTCTACGTCTTCCAACATGATGTATTTTCTCAATAATGGATCCTTTCTGTCAAAATACTCAAAACTTATGTGATGAAATTTCAAAATGCATGCATCTAAGGGGCAGCTTGGTAGAGCTTTCTTTAAGAAAACCTGTTTATTCTTTCATTAGTCCACAGAATATTTAATATTCTTCAGCACTACAATACAAAGGCATGAATTATTCCTCTACCATTTTTGTTCACAGTGCAACTTTCAGATATGTAGGCAGGACTTAAAAGTACAATGGCTTGAATTAATCTTTAAATTTACATCCATGCTTTTAGCCCTTCGAAGAGGTCCTTGAGAGCAGATTGTCCCCAAGGGAGTATGTCTTTTGATTTCTTTATTGCTGCTACCAGAGACTAAGGTGCGTCTGATACAGGCCATGGTCTTTGCAATCACTTGTTATGCGTCAGAGAGTTGGACAACAACTAGGGAGGAAGGAAGGAGAATTGATGTCTTTGAGCTGTAGTGCTAGAGAAGAGTATTGAATGTACCATGGACTGCAAAGAAAACAGATTTATCCTGGAGAAGGTTAAACCAGGCTGCTCCTTGGAGGCAAGGATTCTGGTGCTTCGTCTGACATACTTTGAACATGTTGCAAGGAAGGACCAGTCCTTGGAGAGGGGACACCATGCTTGAGAGGGTGGAGGGGCAGCATAGGAGGCGAAGACCGTCTATGAGGTCGATTGATTCAGTGACTGGGGTAATCGGGATGGGTGTGCCAGAGACAGTGCGATTGGCACAGAGCGATTGGTTCTAATGAGGTCATACAGGAGCAGGTTGGTCCGTAATTATGAATGTTGTATTGTTCTTAGGTGTCATAGAGTCAAACTTGAAACTTGCCCTATCCTATGTCATTTTCTCCATCTAGGCACGAGAAGCCATTGCTGAAGTCACAGTATCATTATAACTTGTTGAACATCTTCCTTTCCTTTGCTGACTTTTTGTCTTATTTAGCATAAATAATGAAAAAGCACTCTGATAATTTAGTAGTAAATAATTGCCTTATCCGTGCAAAGGAATAATATTTCAATCCACCAGTTTTTCTATGGGATGAAAGATGGGCAATCTTGTCCCTTGTCATTTGTTGATTCTGAAAACCCAGTGCAAGATAAGCTATGACTAAATTCTGACTCAAAAATGTTGTGCTGTTAGGTGCCGTTGAGTCGTAGAGGACTCATAGCGACCCTATGAACGAAAATCCTGAGCACTGTTCATAGAGTTTCCAGAGGCAAGCCATTTCAGAAGTGGATGCCACTCCTGCTTCCAAGGTTATTTTAATCGGGAAGCTCCACCAAACACTGTCCACCATGGGTAACCATTATCACATTTGGCACATCAGTGTCACAGTATTTAGCATCACAGCAGCCATGACACTTACCTCTGTACAGAAATGCACAAATCAGTGCCATATCACTTTGGGCTTGGCAGCATAAAATAAATAATAAACAATAAAAAAGTGACAGAGATAGAGATAGAACGGTAGCATCACTAAGTACTAATGGAGATAATTATTGAAATGATGTATCCACAATCCCAGGAACATGAATGATTAATAAAACAATAGAAGCTGGAAAGATGCAAGCAAAGACGTGATTGCATAGGTAGCATAGTATTTCCAAAACCTTGGGTTTGTGCTTTCAGATTCCAGTATCATGTTTTTGTTGTTATGTGCTCTATCAATTCATAATTGACCATCCAGGAGGTTTACACGGGGTATAAATACACATTTGTTTCCATCCCCAAGAAAGTTGATCCAACAGAATGTGGAACTTATTGAAAATATCAGATATAAACAAATATTCCTGCTGATCATCCAACATGAGAATGGCATATTAACAGAGAACGTTATAGAATTATACACTGACATAGAACTGCTAGACTTTCAAGTTGAGTTTAGAAGAGGCCATGGCATCAGGGATATCTTATGGATCCTGACTGAAAGCAGATAACACCAGGAAAAAGTCCATTTGTGTTTTCTTGACTATGCAAAGATATTTGACTATACGAATGTTTACAAATTATACCTGTCATTAAAAATAATGGGAATTCTAGAACACTTTATAATGATCATTTGAAATTTTTACCTAAAACAAGAAGTTGTTTTCCAAACAGAGTAAGGGAAAATTGAAGAGTTTAACATAAGGAAATGTATGTGTCAGGGTTGCATACTTTCTCCATATGTATTCAAGCTGTAAACTGAACAAATCATTGAAAAGCAGGAGCCTATGAAGAAAAATTGAAAAATTTGGCATCAGAACCAGAGAAATAATTATCAACAACCTGCATAATACAGATGATTCAACCTTGTTTGTTTTTAATTATTTTTTAATTGAGATTTTAATGAAAATATATAGAAAACTTGGATTTCCATTTATTCATTTTTGCATATTTTCCTCCCTGCCCACCACCCTGTTCACTTTTCTCTTTGAAAAATAAAAAAATAATCATTTTTGTACAATTCCCCACCCCTACCCCAGCCCACTTTACTATACAGCTCTTATTCTAGACTGAAACCTACAGCATCCCTTTTCAGCAGGAAGTAGCTAAGAGAATACACCGTCCCCTTTTCCTTATGAATCAGGGTGAAGTCTCTCTCAGGGAGGAGTGATAGGGAATGGCAAAGGATACACTGACAAGGGAGATTAATCAG
>NW_006400050.1:1785987-1790860 GCF_000299155.1 Elephantulus edwardii | reverse complement strand
ATCCATTCATTTTTGATGGAAAGTTGGTTTATTTCCATTAACCTTAATTTCTGAAAGTAAGGAGGGACTGAAATGCTTGCTGCAGGAGATTAAAGACTACAGCCTTCAATATAGATTGCATCTCAACATCAAGAAGAAAAAAATTTTCACTACTGCACTGATCATCAAAAAGTCAAAGCAAAGGAAAGAAACCAAGAGGTTAAACAGTTGAACAGAAAAGTTCAAAGGGTACCTCTGGAAGACAAAGCAGAGTATTATAACAAATGTGCAAAGAGCTGGAGTCAGAGAGTCAGAAGGGATGAACTCACTCAGCATTTCTTAAGTTGAAGAACTAAAGAACAAATTCAAGACTGACTTGCAATACTTACAGATGTTATAACAGAACATTGAATGATCCAAGATGCATCAAAAGAAGATGGAAGGAGTAGACAGAGTAACTGTGTCAAATAAAATTAGCTGACACAGAAGAATTGCATGAAACATTCTATGACCAGGAAACAATGGTGATGGAGGAAATTCAAGATGCTCTGTTGGAATTAGCAAAGAGCAAGCCCTCAGGATTGGTGGTATACTAACTGACATATTTCAGCAAATAAATGCTGTCTTGGATGTGCTTACCAAATTGTGCAGGAAATCTGGAGGACCGTTAATTGTAAGAGATCTACATTTATTCCTATTTAAAAAAATGGTGATCCAATAGACTATGGAATCTCTAATATCAATTGCAAGCAAAATCTTGTTGAAAATTTTCCAAAAATGACTGAAACAGTATATCAACAAAGAACTACTAGTACAGGCTAGGTTTAGAAGAGGTTGTGGCACTAGGAACACCAATGCCAATGTCAGATGAATCTTGACTGAAAGCAGGGAATACCTATTTATGTTTCATTGATTAGAGACAGATATTTGACTGCCTGGATTGCAATAAATTGTGCCTTACCTTGAGAGAACAGGAATCTCAGAACACCTGATTGTTCTCATGGAAAACCTATACTTGAAACAGAAAGCAATTCTCAGGACAAAGCGAGGAAATACTATATAGTTCAAAATGTGTCCTGTCTCCATAACTCTTCAATCTATATGTAGAACAAATCATTTGTAGGGCTGGGATTTATGACAAAAAATGCGGCATCAGGGTTGGAGTAAGATACATCAACAAGTTGTGTTCTGCAGATGACACACCTTGCTCACTGAAGGAGGACCACAAGCATTTTTGGCAGAAATCAAGGACTGCAGTCTTCAGTAATGGATTGATGCTCATATCAAGACGACAAAGATTCTCATCACTGGGTCAACTGGCATCACCATGACAGTTGGAAAACAAACTGAGATTGATAATAATTTCAGTTTGTTTGAGTATACAATTAACACTCTTGAAACCAGCAGCCAAGAACTCAACAGACAAATTGAATTAGGAATGTCTGCTGACAAGAGACAACTCTAGAGTTATGAAGTGCAAAGATGTCAGTCTAGAGACTAAGTTACGCCTGATCCAGAACATGCTCTTACCAATTTCTTGCTATGCATCACAAAGATGGACAATGAATAAGCATGATAAAGGAAGAATTGGGGCCTTTGTTTTGTGGTACTTACAGAAGAGTATTGAACATACCAGGGACTGTCAAGGAAACTAACAAGTCTGTCCTGGAGAAGGTGAAACCAACATTCTCTATGAAGCAATTATTTTGAAGTTCCATCTCACATATTTTGTGCATGTATTTAGAAGGGACCAGTCCTTGGAGAAGGACATCATGCTTGTAAGTGTGGAGAGGCAAAGCAAGAGAGGGAGACCTCCAATGAGATGGATTGACACAGTGATTGGGGTAATAGGGAAAGGTGTGTCAGAAACTGAGTTTGGCTAAGGATAAAACAGGTTTCAGAGCTATTGTACATAGGGTCTCTATGAATCAATCATTTGATAGCACATAACAAAAAGAACAAAAAGAACTACAACTACTTTGATGCCAACAGAACAAAGATGCATATTAGAGAAAGTACAGCCAGAATGATCCTTAGAGGCAAGGACGGCAAAGCGTCATCTCACTTACTTTGGGCGTGTTGCTAAGAGAGACTGTTCCTTGGAAAGGAGAGAGGTTTTTGGAAAGTTAAAGAGTCAGTGAAAGAGAAGAAGATCATCAACAGAATGGATTGACATGGTGAACTGCAGCACTGGGAAAAATCATGTTGGAGATAATAAGGACGGCACAGGATAGGACAGGGTTCATATTTTTATTTGTAGTGTCACTATAAGTCATACTAGACTCCACATTACCTAACAACAACAATAAAAAATCACATTGGAGATAATTGCCCTATTTCTCCCTTGTAATAGCTAAGGTCGTCAGAGCAACTCCATTCCGCTAGATCAGTAGACTTCCTTCTGAAACCATTAGACAAAACACTTCTATTGTTCTAAGCTAGTTAATTTAGAACGTAAGTTATAAGAAATTATTATACAAAGTAAACAAATGGATTTTAAGTTTTTGAAAATAATTAAGGAAGCTCTTATATATTTTTATCACCTGTCACATGTGCTAAACTATGGAGTGTTGTAATAGAAATACTCATTTCCTAAGAAGAATGGACTACGGTAAGTAGACTTTTTCAAAGCCCTGATGTTTAAGAAGTCAATACTGCTTCCTACTCTTCCTCATTGTGGGAGTTCTATTAAAACCTATCCACAATAAGTGACCCTTGTGGCATTTGACACACTGAGGGTATAATTTTCAGGATCACAGCAACCTACAAGTTACCTCAGTACAGCAAACTGACAGACAACAGCTATATTAATTAGACAATAAATTCTCCCCACCTACAAGTTACCTCAGTACAGCAAACTGACAGACAACAGCTATATTAATTAGAACAATAAATTCTCCCCACACAACAAACTGACAGTTTTTAATGTTATTCCTCTAATAGCAAATTGAGTATGCAAATATTATGTTCTGACTTCCAATTGAAGCTTATATAGATGTGGCAGGATGTGCTTCTTGGAGGGTTTTGAAGTCTTCTGGCTGAGAGTCATGGCTGGCATGGAGGTGCAGTATCCCAGGTGAGGATAAAGTCAGTGCTGAATCCTTGCTGATAGTGCCTCAAACTTTTTTCCCCAAAAAGACTATTGATCAAAAGGCCTGCCTTCCACAAGGAAAGATATTGCCCAACCTTCTTTTATGGAATAGCTAGTAGTCTTGAACTGTGTGTCTTTGAGATTGCAACATCGTTTCTTTCTTCCAGGCCACCAGAGCTACATGGTATAAAATTAAGAAAAGCATGCATCAGAATTGTATCCTTTCTCCACACCAATTAAAACTGTATGCTGCATAAATTACTCAAGAAGCTGGACTCTATCAAAAAGAATGCGCTATTATGTTTGATTGGAGCCTCTTTAATAACCTTCACTCTGCAGATGACACAGCCTTGCTTGCTGAAAGTGAAGAGGACTTGAAGCATTTTCTGCAGAAGGTTAAACATTACTGCCTTCAGTATGGATTACATCTCAATGTCAAGGAAAAAAAATCTTACCACTGGATCAATATACATTATGGTAGATGGAAAAAGATTAAAACTGTTAGCATCTTCATCTTAACTTGAATCATCAGCAACACCCATGGTACCATGAATCAGGAAATCAGGAGACATATTACATTGAATGATGAGGCTTTGCCTCCCATATTTTGGGCATGTTGCTAGGAGGTGCTATTTCTTGGTGAAGAATATAATGCTGGGAAGGGAGGAGGTTTGGTGAAGGAGAGAAAGAATTGTAACGAGATGAGTTGACCCAGTGATTGCTGCCATGGACTCTGGTGTATCAGAAAGTATGAGGATGGTGCAGGACAGAATAGGGTTCAGAACTTTTTTGTTATGAGTCATACTCAACTCAACAGCACCTAACAACGATGTTGCCTTGGAGAAAGCTGAAGAGAACTTTCCAAACTACGGAGAAATAATTATGTCACTTTGAGGACTGAGACATATCTGATTCAGGCCATGATCATTTTAGTCACTTGCTATACATCTGGAAGTGAGACAATGACTAAAGATGACAGGGGAAGAATTGATGCTCAAAGACATAACTTCTTCTTCAATACAAAAAACAAAAGAATATGTCTTAGAGAAAATGCAGCCAGAATAATTGGTGGAAGCAAAGATAATAAAACTTCATCTCACAAAATCGGCATGTTATAACGGTGTTGAGTAGGTAAAAAAGAGACATACCCATTATCAGATGGATCCAAACAGTGACTGCTACAATGGGCTTCAGTGTATTAGGAAGGGTAAGGATGGTACAGAATAAGACAAGATTAATATTTGTTGTTCATAGGGCCGCTAAGGCTCATATTTAACTTAACTACACCTAATAATAATAACAACAACAAGATGAATGGTTTTGGTTATATGATCAAAAAGGCAATTTTAAGATCCATCTTGAAGTACAATGCTGTGATAGGATACAATCCTTACATATACTACAAAGATTTGTTAATATGTTATTGTTATGTGTTGTCGCGTCACTTGAGAATCATAATGACCCTATGTACAACAGCCCTAAATCCTGCTCTGTCCTGTGTCAATATCACTGTCTCCGACACATCCACCCCAATTACCCCAGTTACTGAATCAATCCACCTCATAGAGGGTATTCCCCTCCTGTGCTGTCCCTCCACCCTCCCAAGCATGATGTCCCTCTCCAAGGACCGGTGCCTCCTCACAACATGTCCGAAGTATGTCAGACAAAGCCTCAGAATTCTTGCTTCCAAGGAGCTGCCTGGTATAACCCTCTCCAGGATGAATCTGTTTGTTTTCCTATGAGTCCATGGTACTCTCAATACTCTTCTCCAGCACTACAGCTCAAAGGCATCAATTCTCCTTC
>NW_006400050.1:1770619-1783431 GCF_000299155.1 Elephantulus edwardii | reverse complement strand
CATTTCTTAAGCTCAAGGAACTGAAGAACAAATTCAAACCTCAAGTTGCTATAATCAAGGATGCTTTAGGCAGAATATTAAATGATCCAGGAAGTACGATTGTTAATATGAGTGTTACTTAAATATATGCACCAAGAACTAAAGCCAAATAGGAGCAGGTTGAGGTTTTATACCAATTTTTGCATTCCAGAATTAACCAAAGATATAAAAAAGATGCCTTAATAATTATTGGTGTCTGGAACTCAGAAGTTGCAAACAATGAGGAAGCAATGGTTGTCAGAAAGTAAGGATATGATGACAGAAATGAGGCTGGAGAGTGAAAGATTGAATTTTACACACTTAATGATTTATGTTTAGAAAATATATTTTTAAAAAAATTTACACATGGACCTACCTCATTTGATAGATTACACAGGAATTAGATTGGCTATATTTGTGTGGAAAAAAAATCATTGGGGAATTGAAATGTCTATAGTTAAAACAAGGCCAAATGCAGATTGTTTTATCGAGTATTAATTACTCGTGTGCAAGCTTAAATTGAAGAAAATTAAAATTTGTCCATTGAAACCAAAACACAATCTTGAGTCTATGTCAGTTGAATTTAAGAATCATCTCAAGAAGTGGTTTGAAATATTGCACAGCAATAATTGGAGATCAGAGGAGTTGTGGTACGATATCAAAGGTATCATCCATGCAGAAAGTAAAAGGTCGTTACACAAAATGAAGAGAAAGAATTCCAAAACGGATGTCAGAAGACTTTCAAAATTGTATTAGAACACTGAGAAGCCAAAATAAAAGGAAGAAATTTTAAAGTAAAACATCTTAACAGAAGATTTCAAAGGGAGTTCAAGATGATAAAGCAAAATATTATCACAAAATGTAGACGAGCTAGAGTTCGAGAATAAGAAGGGAAGAACTCACGTTTGATTTCTCAAGCTGAAAGAACTGAAAAACAAATTTAAGTGTAGAATTGTAATACCTACAAATGCTATGTGTATAGTCTGAAATGATCTAGAAAACATCAAAAGAAGAATGATTTGGAGCAAGGGAACACTGCATAGTTGAAAATCAGGAAGGGTTGAAAATACATCAGTGTTGAATGCTTTCTCCATATCGTTTTGCTTTTTATGTTGTTGTTACATGCCATCAAATTGCCTGCCACTCGTAGTGACCCAATGTGCACTAACCTTTAACTCTGCCCTATCTTGAGCCAATTTCACTATCTCTGACACATCTTCTCCATTTATCCAGTTATTGAGCCAATATATCTCATCTAAAATCTCCCTCTGTTGTACTGTCCTTCCCCCTTGAAGCATCATATATTTCTCTCAAAACTTGTCCCTCCTGGCAACATATTTAAAGTATGTGAGTCAGAGATTCAAAATCCCTATCTTCAAGGAACAGCTTGATTTCACCCTCTCTGGGACATACTTATTTTCTTAGTAGACAATGGTATGTACAATACTCTTCTTCAAAACCACAACCCGAAGGTATCAATTTTTCTATCATCCTCAGTCATTGTCTAGCTCGCTGATGCATAGCATGCAAACCAGGCTTGGATGAGGAACACTTTAGTCTCTAAATTGACATCATTGCTCTTCAGTGTTTTGGAGAGGTCCCTGACCGCAGATTTTCCTAGTGAAATTTGTGTTCTGATTTCTTGACTATTGATGGCAAGAGCATTGGTCATGGAACCAAGCAAATTGAAATTGTTAACTATCTCAATCTTTTCTTCTTTTACCATATTGTTGTCAATTAGCCCAGTGGTAAGAATCTTTGTTTTCTTGATGTTGAGCTTCGCTATTAAAGACTGCAGAAAATGCCTCACATCCTTCTCGGTTTCAGCAAACAAGGTTGTGTTATCTGTATGCTGAGCAAATAATTTGTGAAGGTAGATTCTATGAAGAAGAATGTGTTATCAGAATGCATGAAGACTCATCAACAACTTCCATTATACAAATGACTCAAAGTGAGGAGGATATGAAACACTTGCTGCAAAAGGTCAAGGATTTAAGTCTTTGGTATGGATTACCAAACATCACAGCATCAAGAAGACAAAAGTCTTCACCACAGGATCAAGAGTCAATATTATCATAGACGGATAAAGGATTGAAGCTTTAAATTATTTAATTTTGCTTAAAGTCTATCTGATTCAATCCAGGATTGTCTCAATCACAGTATCTGAGAGCTGAGCAGTGAATAAGGATGACAAGGGAAGAATTGATGCTTTTGAGTTGTACTATTGTATATAAGTACTGAATATCCCATGAACAGCCAAAGGAATAAACAGATATGTTTTGGGAAAAGTGTAGCCTGAGTACTCAATGTAGGCCAAGAGAGTGAAGTTTCATTTTTATGTTTTGGAAATGTAGTTAGATGAGGTTATTCCTTAGAAAGAGGCATCATGCTTGGGGGGAAAAATGGTCAGTGAAGGAGAGAAAGTTCTCCAATGAAGGTGATTGACATAGTGACTTTGGCGTTGGGCTCCAGTGTTTCTGAGATGATGAGGATAGATAAAGTTGGGTTCAGGCTGGCTGTTAATAGGGTTGCTATGAGTCAGACTTAACCGGTTGGCACATAACAACAACAACAAAAACAGTATATAAGCTATTTCCTTTCCCTGTACAGAACCTATGCATAAGATCCATTATACATGTATAATATATGTAATTTTCCCCATTAATTCAAATATCACTGCTAATAATTTAAAACAATAAAGTCTAAATTAATATTCATACCATCAGAAAGCTAAATATTTACGATTTTTGTAATTGATATTTAAAGTAAATATCTTAATATATGTAATAGATAGATCAAGATTATATTAATAATATTTTACTCTGAATCATTTCCATCATATTTTATTCACAGTTCAGCTTTCATTTTGTGTTACATTACTCGAGGGCAAGAGACAGCAAAATATTAAATAGCATTATTACACAGTTAATGTTTTCAAAAATTTTCTATTTAAAGGTTGACATTTCTCTGATGTTTAAAATAAAAATATAATTATTATTTGTTTAGTTATTATTAATTCATGCCTCCAACTCTTAGTATTTTCAAAATAATACACTGATGTTTTTATGATAAATTAGATTTACTTAGAAGTTGTTGCTTTTTTGGTAATATATTTCTGTCTCTGTGAAACTAGCTATTTAATAGGCGTTAGGTTTTTGTTTTCAAAGCAACTCTAAATTGCTAATTTCAGACATTGTAACTCCTCTACTGCATTGAGCCTCCTGAATTATTTAATCTCAATTAACTTCCTCAAAATGTTGCCATTGACATTGATTCACATATGAACTTAAGTTAAATATTATCTTGCCTTTTATCATAGAGACATTTGGAGATACACATGCTATCTCTAATTAAATACTTAATGTTTCTTTGAGGATATACACTATTTTAATAAATTTTGTTGTCTGTAAATCATCACTTATTTTGAGCTTTTAAATACATTTTTAGAGTAAATACATTTTAAAATGAAATACATTTAATTTAAAAATATGTAAGAAGTCTGTATCCAAGAAAGTATAGCTGCATAACTATTTATCTTAGAACGTGATGGGCTTTCTAAAAATAATATTTAATCTTACAGCATATTAGAATTCATTTGGGCTTAGGTAAATAGAATTGGCAACAAAATGAAGGCAAATGATGCATTACTTGGCAGAAAAATTAGCTTGTATTTTCTCCCAGGATTTTACATTTTGCTTAGTATTTCTATAAGGAAATTTTACGTTATAAATCATTTGAAATTTAATCACAGGCTTTGGAGAGAAATCAAGGACCACCAGTGGTACAGCAGATGAGGAGGTGACTATTAATTAAAAGGTTGGAGGTAAAATCTTCCCGCTACTTTTCAGGATAAAGATGAGACAGTCTGCGTCTATGAAGTTTACAGCTTTAGAAACCACATAGGAAAATTGTCCTATAGAGTCAATATGAGTCAGAATCAAATAAAAAGTTATAACTTTTTCAGTTTGGTAAATCACCTATCCATCAATAGCTCTTTGAAACTTACCAATAAGTTAGACTACAACTGAAGGTTGCTCTTTCCTGTTGTTCATTCTCTAAAGCATAATATGCTTATCTGTATTTCTTCAGGTGTGATCTTACTGTGACTATAGCTCTAGATTTTGCATATAATAATGCATTTATCAAACATTAATAGGCATCTATAAAATGTTGTTCTATTATAAACACTAAGAATGGAATTGTGGAATTACCTTTTCTACAGGTTAAGGGAGATAATTTAAATGAACCAGTAAGTGTGGTCATTCAGACAGTGGCAAATATTATTAATAAAAGTGAACAGTCAATGCATCTGAAAAACCTCTAGAGGGTCAACTACAAGTTGGTTCTGACTTAGCAGTACATAATAACAACATAATCAGACAGTATTATATAGAGAGCCAGTTAGTGGACAGATTTTTAGACGAATCTAAAGAAGTTTTAGCAAGAAGACTTTATTTCAGGACTGAATGATAGAATAAAAGGATTCTTAAAAAGTATATATAATGGAGAAAATATTGACATTATTAACAATTTCATTTTACTTGAATCAACACTAAACATATCTGGGAACAACACTGAATAAATAAATTTAAAAAACATAGAGTTTATCATTTAATATAATTTCGATAGCTCTTTTTTGATACTGCTAGGTAGATGGCCTAGAGTATGCAAATGGAGTGTGTTGGCCTATCAACAAGAGTGTTGGTTATCTGTCATTCCACAAGAAGATTTTCCCGTGTCAATAATCTACAAGGGAACTAGCTAGTCTTGCCAATAATTTGAAAAGCTCTAGCTGCAGAGACAGAATTCTTTCCCCAGCAGACCAAATGGAATTCTTAAGCCAGACAGAGAAGAGAAATCTCCCTCAACCTGATAAAATGCTTAAGGACAGCATTAGCAACGATGGTTGAATTGGAGAATTTATATGAGATGGGACTTTGGGTGTGAGGAGGAGCCAATACTGGCAGAACTGAGAACTTTGGTGTACAATTTGGTGGAAATCCAAGCTTGGACAACTGAAGGAGTGAAGCTAATATTGGCAGGACTGAGAACTTGGAAATTCCATGAGGCCTGAGGCCGAATGCCTGCATGCACATTTTGGCAGCTATCGCGACTGTATTCTGTTATTAATCTGAGTTACAAAATTTTGACTTCCCCAGTATAGTTGTGTGTGGTCTGAAAGCTATCATATCATATTTTGGACCCAGCAAAGCAGGAAGATGGGTGTTGAAATGAGTAGAAAGGGGCATGGGAGTATGGGGGACATATCTGACCTCATTTGAATTGATTTAATTGGTTTTGTATTATTGAAGCTTTGGATAGGGATAGTTCCCTTCTGTGATTTTGATAAAAGTCAGATATGGCACTCCCCACATGCTGTATTAGAAAAGAAAGAAATCTGTCGTAGGGCAGTTTTGGCAATGACATATCGGATGAGAGACTCATATCTAAGATTTATAGAATATACCTGCACCTCAAAAAGAAAAACTACAAACAGTCCAATCACAAAATGGCCACAAGATAGCAATAGATACTTCATCAAAGAAGAAATTCAGATGGCCAACAAACACATGAAGGAATGTTCACAATCTTTAGCTACCAGAAAGATACAAATCAAAATAATTATGGAATATCATTTCAGCCCAGCAACAATAATGAAATTCAATAGGGAAGCAAACAACAAATGATGATGTGATTGTCGAGAGATAAGAACTCTTATTCACTGCTTGTAAGAATGTAAAGTAGCACAATTAGTATGGAAGACCGTCTGATGATTTCTCAAGATGCTGGAAATAGAAACACCATTTGACTAATCTATCCCACTAGAAATGTGGGGTCAAGATTGGTGGACGATTTATCAACAATCTGTATTATGCAGATGACACACCCTGCTTACTGAAACTGAAGAGGACCTGAAGCACCTGTTGCAGAGGGTCAAGGACTGTAGCCTACAATATGGATTGAGGCTCAATGTCAAGAAGACAAAGATTCTCACCACTGGACCAATTGGCAGCATCAGGATAGATAGTGAAGAGATTGAGATTGAACACAGCTTTTGTTTGCTTGGCTCCACAGTGAACAGTCTTGGCACCAGCAGCCAGGAAATTAAAAGGCACATTGCCATGGGAAAGTCTGCTGTTAGGGACCTCTCCAGGGTACTGAAGAGCAGCGGTGTCTCTCTGGAGACCAAGGTGTGTCTGATACAGGCCATGGTGTTCGCAATCACTTGTTATGCATCAGAGAGTTGGACAATGACCAAGGAGGATAGAAGGAGAATTGATGTCTTTGAGCTGTGGTGCTGGAGAAGAGTATTGAGAATACCATTGGACTGCTAGGAAAACAAACAGATTTGTCCTGGAAAGGTGTAAACGGGGTGGCTCCTTGGAGGCAAGGATTCTGAGGCTCCGTCTAACATACTATGGACATGTTGTGGGGAGAGACCGGTCCTTGGAGAGGGGCATCATGCTTGGGAGGGTGGAGGGACAGCACAGGAGGGGAAGGCCCTCTATGAGGTGGATTGATTCAGTGACTGGGATAATCGGGATGGGAGTGTCAGAGACAGTGTCAATGGCACAGGACAGAGCGGAGTTTAGGGCTGTTGTACATAGGGTCGCTATGAGTCGCAAGTGACTCGACGGCCATAACAACAACAACACCACAACATCCCACTCTGGAAAGAATACACCCTAAAGAAATTAGAGCCATGAATTAATCAAATGTTTATTCCTGCATTATTCACAATAGAACAGAAGAAATGGAAACAGCCCAACTGCCCATCAACAAAAGAATGGACAGAAAATATGATATATTCACATAATGAAATATTATATAGCATTGAAAAACAACACACATGTAAAACACTCCACAACATGGTTGAGCCAGAAAAGCTTTATAGTGAGTGAAATAGCACAGTCTCACACACACACACACACACACACACACACACCACACAGAGAGAGAGAGAGAGAGAGAGAGAGAGAGAGAGAGAGAATGCGCACCAAAAAACTGCATAACACAGCTGTTATAAAATAGATCCAACAGAGGATATTAAAGGATTAAAAAAAAAGAATATATTGATAACGAACACAGCAACAGTGGAGCAGATGAGGAGAGGACTGTCTGAAAGGAATCTATGATTAGGTATTTATGTACGACAATTAACACTCCAGAACAAGAGATCCATTATAAAGTAGAATGGGAGAGGAGGCTGGGTGGGAGGAAAATGGAATAATGAGTATGAAAGCCCAAACATTTATACATTTTTATTAAAGTTGTAATATAAAATAAGTTAACAAGGCAATAAAAATAAAGACTAAGATGCATCTATTCCAAGTCATGGCATATTCAGTTACTATATAAAGCATGTGAGCATGTGAAAATTGGACAATGAATAAAGAAGACCAAAGATAATCCTAGTCTTTGAAGTGTGGTGGTGAAAAGTATCACGCAGCCCATGGAATGCCAAAAGAACAAACTAATTTGTCTAGTAAGGAGTGCAGCTATACTACTGGTTAGAAACAAGAATAGTGAAACTTCATCTCACATACTTTGGGTATATTGTTCAAGAGGGGCCAGTCCTTGAAAAAAAAACATCATGTTGGGAAAGGCAGAAGGTCAGAAAAAGAAAATAAGGTCCTCAAAAAGATGAATCATCACAGTGATTGTAAAAATGGGCTTGTGTATGGTGAAGGTTGTTAAGATGGTACATGATAAAGTGATGTTTTGATCTATTGTGTATAGGATTCCTACATGCTTTAATTGATTTAGTGGAACTTAGTAATATTATACTTGCATGGTAAATGGGGGGAACCCCCAAAAATCACAATAACCAAACAAACCAATAACCTAATAACAAACACAGAGATTTTCATAGAGGATATCAGAGCAAATACAGAGAGACAAAAGTTTATTAGTAGTTGCTAAGGGTGGGAGAAGGATGGACAATCTCCTCCTGTGTAATTAACTGCCTCTGAAAATCCACCAGAGGGTCAGCTATGGGTCAGTTCCAATTCCATGGTACATAACAACAACAGGGGCATGGAAGGGTGGGGGATGAGCAAAAGAGAGAAAGACTTTTAATAAGATGGATTAACACAGTAGTTGAAGTTGGAATTTAATAGGCTGGAGTATATCACAGATAGTAGTTGAAGTTGGAATTTAATAGGCTGGAGTATATCACAGATAGTGAAGATGGCTCAGGTTAGCAGGGTTCAGATCTGCTGTTCATAGAATCTATGAGTTATGGTCAACTTGACAGCATCTAACAACAACAACAACACAGCTATTAATGATGATGGAACAATTGCACTGGCATGGAATCTAATTTCTTGGTTTGGAATTTTGGACCATGATATCAGGAGAGCTCAATTATCTAGCAGTTTTCCTGAAATTTCTATTCTACCTCTGAGTTTGTTGCCTCAGTCCTTAAAAATTTGCAAGCTACCATCCAAAGGCCTAAAGCTTTTCTCTATTTTCCTGGAGAAACTTTGGAAGAAGAAGAATGAAAAGAATATGGAACATTTGACTAATTCTCTTTACGAACAACTGCCTCCTTTGCCATGAGACATTGAATGATGCCCAGCTACTTATTCCGGATTACTTTCTCCATATTCTTTACCAGGTGCATAAACATCAGTTCTTATACCCTAGACAGCATCTTACAAGATTTGAGACTATGAGCAGTAAACAAAGAGGTAAAAAGTAGAAAAGAACTATTAAAAAGATTGGACCAATGAAGAAGATTGTGATATCACAAGTGGTACAAAGACAGCCTCAACAACTCTTATTGTTAAATGTTGTCTAGATGACTTCGACTCATAGCAACCTTAAGCACAATATAATGGAAGACTGCCAGATATTGCATCATTCTTAAAGTCTCTTCTTTGCACTCTTGCCACCATTGAAGGTCTTCCTCTACTTTGTCAACATGATGTCCTTCTTTAGGGACTAACCTCTCTAGCTACTACTTGTAAAGTATGTGAGAAGAAATCTCACCATTCTCACTTTGAAGAATCCTTCCGGCTACACAAGGGAAACTTTTCTGTTTGGGAACACCATTGTTGTTATGTACCATCAAGTTCAGACTGACTCACAGTTGAACATACAGTGGGTTTTGAGAGGCTGAAGATAGCACTGGTAAAGATTGCCTACCTTTATCCTGTAGAGCAGCAGACAGATTAGAAGTACCTGCATTTATTTTCCCAGTGTGTCTCCTTACCCACTCAACCACAAGAACTCTTATCCTGTTAGGTTCCATTATGATGAGTGTAACTCATAGTAACTCCATGGATAGTATATCTGAACACTGTCCTATTCAGTGTCATCCTCGCAATGTCTGACACACTTGAGCTCATTGCTGTAATACTCATGTCAACTCACCTGGTAGATTCTTCCTCTCTTTCATCGCCCCTCCATATTCCCAAGCTTGATGTCCCCCTTCAAACAATTACCTCTCCTATCAACATGAGTCCTTTGTTCTTGTGTTATGTACCAGTGAGTTGCCTGTGACTCATAACAACAGCTCTGAACTCTGCCCTATTCTGAGCCAATTTCACTGTCTCTGACACACTTCCCTCCATTGCCCCAGTTATTATTTCAATTTATCTCATCTGAGATCTTCCTTTCTTGTGCTATCTTCTACCCTTCCAAGCATGATGTCCTTCTTCAATGACTAGTCCCTCCTGGCAGTATGCTCAAAATATGTCAGATGAAGCTTCAAAATTCTTCAAGAAATTTCCCCAAGTACTGTTTTCTTCTAGCCACATGCCCAAAGCATGTAAGACAAAGCTTCAAAATCCTTGCATCCAACAAGGGGCCTGGTTTCACCCTCTACAAGACAGACCTATCTTTCTTGGTATTCTATGGTATGTTCAATAATCTTCTCCAACACCACGACTGAAAGCATCAATTCTTATTCTGTTATCCACATTTACAGAAAACTACAAAAAATACAATCCAGTTTTAGAAGAAGCTATGATACTAGAAACACTATCTCCAATGTCAGATGGATCTTGGCTGTAAGTAGAGTACCAGAGTCTTTATTTTATTGCCTATGCAAAGGCAATAAATTTGATGATTAATGTCATTTTCAGTTGCTTCACTTTCTGAAGTGCCAAGCAACTACTTCCATGTTTGTTTTCCAATGCAAGCTCTCTTTGCACATTCTGTTAGAACACTTTGCTTTGCATTCTTGAGGTGCCCATTGCTATCTTTTCCAGAATTCTTTTACTTTAGCTTTTCTTTGTTTGGATGTTTCCTGATGCTCTTGTGTAATTCTCAAAATCTCTTCTGACATCCATTTTGGTTTGGGTTTTATTTCTTCTCTATCTTTTTTTTAGAGCATCTTAAATTTTTAATCCCTCCATTACAGGTTACCTGGACCACTTTTGATTAAGAAAACTGTAGAAAGTTAGTAACTGTCACAAGTGGAGGCCAGGTGGTGGCACGGTCAGTTCTCCACAGAGTCCTACTTTGCTGGGGTCTGAATACATGGTTGGGGCCTCTGCTTACACTCGCTGGGTCAATCTTTATAGATTTTAGTCCACCATCCCTTTCCCCCATGTTTCTTTGTAAACTCTTCAGTGTTCATACAGAATATTTTATGGTCCTTAGAGTATTCTTCAGCTCGGTTGGCCCAGAGAGGGTGTCCAGGCTGGGGATCGTTCACCAGTGCTATGAGGGACAGGATAACTTGGTCATTCTTGGTGGTCAGCTTCCAGTTTTCAGCACTAATTACTGGGAGACAGACTTAGGAGTGGAGATTTATTTATGAGCGTTTACAGGCTTCTGTTTTTGTTATTGTCGTTGTTATGTGCCTTTGAGGTGATTTTGTAAATCACTGCCTACAACCTAACTTGGGAGGGACTGGAGCGTATAATGCTTAATGAACTAACTCAGTCCCCAAAGGACAAATACTGTGTAAGACCATTATTGTAGAACATGTATAAGGATTCAAGGGGGGAAAGGTGGGAGCAAAGTGGGTAGATTGACAGGGGGGTAGGAATTGGGGGGTGGCAGTAGGATAGGGGTGCGGGTGGGGTTTAATCATCAGGCTGTACAGTTTGATGGATGGAGTGAGGGCCATATAAATGGAATGGGAAAGATCGGTGCAAAGACTCTGTATGTGAACTTTGAAAGTAAACCAGTATAAAAATAAAAACATTATTTAAAAAAATATTTTTGAATCCACCAGATGCTTCACAGGAGAAGGGGCAATCTCCTCCCGTGCTAATCAAATCTGTTTCGATGACACAACAACAACAACAACAACCAATGTGGAGGAAAAACCACCTGGCCAATTGACTGGAGGAGATTTTTATTTGTTCCCCTGACATACTGTGGGCATGTTGCAAGGAGGGACTTGTCCTTGGAGAGGGACATCATGTTTGGGAGAGTGGAGGGACTGCGCAGGAGAGGAAAACCCTCGACGAGATGGATCGATTCTGTCAGTGGAGTGGTGGTAATGAGTGTATTTGAGATGGTGAGGTTGACACAGGATAGAACGGCATTTAGGGCTCTTGTACATATGGTCCCTATGAGTCACAGGCGACTTGATGGCACATAACAACAACAACATTCCAAAGAAAGATGACCTGACAGAGTGTGGGAATTATTAAACAATATTGTTACTATCACATGAAAGTTAGGTTCTGCTGAAAATTATCCAAAAAAAGTGACCGGAGCAGCAAGTCAATAGAGAACTGCCAGATGTGCAGGCTGGGTATAGAAGGTGCATTGGTACTAGAGTTATTATATCTCTTTTGGTTATCCTATCTTTGGAAGTAGGAGTGTCATACACTTCCTAAACAACATGCCTCTGGAAACTCTATGAACTCTGATAAATGACAATAGTTATAAAGAGCCTTTTGTTCACAGGGTTGCTATGAGTCATGCTCAACTCTACGGCAATCAACAACCACAACATCTAAGTACTGGGATACATCTGGAACCTTTATGTATTATGATCTGACTTTTGAGTCTTCTACCTGATTCTGAAGCATCAAGAGAACTAACAAAAGTCGTCTGGAATTAGTTAAAACTTTTACAGTAACAACTGATTGGGTTGAATTTGATATCAGGTCTCTGAAACATAATTAAAGTGTGATATTTCATCTGATACAATTAGCTTTGTACATTTCGGTTTATCCTAATTAACTTGGTCGAGTTTGACAGGTATCAGGATTTCTTGTCGTTGTGCCCTTGTTATATTCTGGCACATCCAATTTAGTGTTGAAGCATTTTAAAAAATATGCCACAATGTCTCTGGTAAATGTGAGTCTCTCTGGAGCCTTCAAATGACAGCCACAATCTCCTTCATTAAAGAGAGATACTTGGGAGATGAAAATGTGGAAACTTAACTACTTTGCTATTGCATATTTATGCCTGAACAATATGTCTAATATTTCAGAGATGACATTTTTTCCTCATAATTTCAATACACTTGTGGAGTTTTATTTACATGACTCTGCAATTTAAGAGGGAATAAAAAAAAATACCTGTGCATTTATTTTGCATAGACAGAGCACGAATATAGCCATTAAAGTTATTTTTTAAATCATTCATTTCTTTCGATAAAATTATCACTTTTTTCTATGAAAAAGAGAATATTGAAGTTCTAACTTGTGAAAACAACCTTCTTAGAGAAGATGGGCTTGTCTTTGTAGATGTAATCTGTTAAATCAGATGGATATTAATCAATTTTTTCTCTGTGGTCTATAAAAGGAAAGAACAAAACATGGAAACAGTACCAGGTATGCACAGAAGAAGAAGAAAGACTTTGCCTTAGACAGCTAGTG
>NW_006400050.1:1769097-1769844 GCF_000299155.1 Elephantulus edwardii | reverse complement strand
TGAACCATGCAGTGTTTCCCTGCTCTGTTCTGACTTAAGGAAAATCTGTGTTTCAACTTTGTTCCCATTCTTCTTACATTGCTTGGCGTTCTCTACAAGGCTTCTTTCCCCCCCTGTTTTTGTTATGTATTGTCAAGTCAGAAGTGACTCATAGCTGACCCTCCAGTAGGTTTCAGAGACAGTAAATGGCATGGCAGGAGGTAGCCCATTCTATTATTACTGTCCACATTTCTCCCGTGAATTAGTGGGTGTATTTGAACCACATCCCTTTGGCATTGCAGTGCAGTTTCTTATTACTAAGCCACCAGAAGTGGTTATTTGTGTTTAATTGGTTTATTTTAGATGCCATATTAAAATGGTCTCATTATCATAACAAAGAAAATTCTATTCTCAGATTAGATTAAGTATTCAGATAAAGAGGTTAGGATTTACAAGATATAGTTTTATTGACCCAATAGTCCATAACAGATGTTCATGTTACAACAAAAGCAAATGTTTCTATAAGGCAACAAAAGCCCTAAGGACTGTCATCATTAATCAGTAACTAGGAGATAGGCAAGGAAGTGCTTATTTCCAAAGATTTCAAAAAGTACTGAGACATGACTGAGACCCTGGTTTGGATTTATAGCCATAATAAGAATGAGAGATACTTATGTTCTTTAAGTACATTCATTTTGTGCTTTTATAGTCATTTTTTTGTATTTAATTTTAATAATTTTAATGAACATTTTCAGAGATTTTGGATTT
>NW_006400050.1:1739188-1768997 GCF_000299155.1 Elephantulus edwardii | reverse complement strand
TTCATTGTTACACTTTTCTCCCTGCCCAGCCCTCCCTCCTTTCCCACCCCCCAGCCCCAGTTTGCTCCTCTCTTTGAAAAGTAAAAGAAAAATTCTTTCTTTGATATACAATCCCCCCACATACTTCCCACTGCCCCAAGTACACTCCACTATGCAACCTTAATTGTGGACTCTTGTAATTCTTTCCCTCATCTGTTTCAATGCAGTATATGCAATTTATTTTTTTGGTAACTAAGATCATATAGTATTAAGTAATGAAAACTAATCAATATGTTTAAGTATTTATTCAAACCAGTACAGTCCATTTGTGAGACCAGTAGAAAAGTAACCCTACCAACCCTTAAGAACTACGCTTAAGCACTGATATTGTTTTTAATGTTTATTCAAGTATGAGTCATGGAGAGTGTGACTTCTGTTGTTATTAGGTGCCTCTGAGTAAAGCATGACTACTTGAAACCCTATTAACAGTCACCCTGAACCTTGTCCTATCCAATGTCATCCTCATTATCTCTGATACACTACAACTGATTGCTAGAGTTACTGTATGAACTGATCTTTTAGGGAGTCTTTCTCTCCTTTGCTAACCCTCCATCTTTCCAAGCATGATGTTCTTTCCAAGGAATAGCCTCATCTAGGTACAAATCTAATGTAAGAATGATGAAGGTTCACCATCCTTGTTTCTAAGAAACTTTCTAGCTGCACTTTTCTCCAAGATATCTATTCTTTTGGCAGGCCATGGGATACTCAATACTCTTCTCCAGAACCACAACTCAAAGGCATTAATTTTTCTGCTGTTATTCTTATTTGTTGTCCAGTTCTCTGATACATAAAAGGTTATTGAGAAGATCATAGTCTCACTCAGACATACCTTAGTCTTTAAACTTACATTATTGCTCCTCAGAATTCTGGAGAGATCCTGATTTTTGATTGTTGATCCAAGCAAGATGAAATCAATGACAGCTTCAATACCTTCTCCATCTATCATAGGGTTAACTGTTGGTGCTGTAGTGAGTATATTTGCTTTGTTTAGGTGAAGATGCAATACATGACAAAAGCTGTAGTCATTCATTTCTGCAGCAAGTGTTTCATATCTTTTTCATAGTCAACAAGCAAATTTGTGTCATCTGCATTATGCAGGTTGTTGATAAGACTTCCTCCAATCCTGATGCCACATTCCTCCTCATAAAATCTAGCTTCTTGAATGATTTGGTCTGCATATAGATTGAAAATGTATAGAGACAGGATAAAATCCTGATGCACATTTTCCCTGATCCTGAACCATGCAGTGTTTCCCTGCTCTGTTCTGACCACTGTTTCCTGGTCCAAAAATAGATTTTACACGAACACAATTAAGTGTTCTGGGATTCTCACTCTTCTCAAGGTTAGCCCCAATTTATTGTGATTCACATAGTCAAATGTCTTTGTATAGTCAATGAAACACAGATAGGGAGTACTTCAGGGTTATAGTCTATCTCTTACCTATTCAATCTATTCTACTCAAATCCTGAAGAAATTATTAAAGAAGCTGGACTCTATAAAGAATAATGTGGCACCAAGTTTGGAGGAAGACTCATCAATAACTTGTTTTATGAGGATGACACAACCTTGATTGCTGAAAGTGAGGAGAACTTGAAGCACTTGATGCAGAAGATGAAAAACACAAACTTCCATATGGATTTCATCTCAATGTCAAGAGAACAAAAATTCTTACAACTGAAGCAACATTATGATAAATGGAGAAAAGACTGTAACTATCAGCAAGTTCACCTTACTTGGATCCACAATCAATATTGTGGATATGAGCATTCAAAATCAGGAGATGTGTTACATTTGGAAAGTCTGCAGTCAGGACCTCTCAAAATTGCAGAGGGGTAATTATGTCCATTTGAGGACTAAGGTGTGTCTGATTCAGGCCATGGTTTTTCCAATCACCTGAGATCTGAGATCTGGTCAATGGATAAAGACAAAGATAACAGAAGCATTGATGCTTTTGATCTGTGGTGTTAATCAAAGTACTAAACATCCCATGGATGATCAAAAGAATAAACAAACATGTCTTGGAGGAAGTGCAGTCAGAGTGCTCTTTGGAGGCAGGAATGATGAGATTTCACCTCACATACTTTGGACATGTTGCGAGGAGGAATTATTCTTAGTGAAGGACAAGATATTTGGAAAAGTAGAGGATAGATGGAGAACAGGAAGACCTTCAATCAGGTAGATTAGCAATGACTGCTGCAATAGGTTGTAATGTTCCAAGAAATATGTGGATGGCACAGAATAGGACAGAGTTCAGTTCTATTGTTTCTAGGGTCACTGTGGGTCACACTCAACTCCATGGCATCTAACAACAACATTAACAGATCTTCTTTGTGTGTATATGATTAGTATTCAATCATTCAAAACATTTTCTCCAGAATGGATCTAGAACCCTGTATTGTTTTCAATTTTTCATTCCTGACATAACTGATCTCTTGATAGTCTGATTGGAAATGACCCATGCCAATTCATCTCAGCTCTCTAACTCCTAGTATGTCAATATTAATACATTCCATATCTTTTTGAACAATGTTCAATTATCCTACATTCAACTTCCTATGCTCCACTTTTCCATTACTAGTGAATTTTGCAGCTATACCTTCTCATTTTATTGTGTCTTCAAATATGGGAGCTCAGCCTCCATAGCTATATCTTATAGTAGAAGTAAGCTCATAGGGTTTTCCAAGGCTTGCTTTTTCAGAAGTGAATGGTCATTCTTGCTTCCTTGTTTGTCTTAATCTGGGAGACAGTTTTTTAAAATTGTGATTTTAATGAAATTTTACAGAAACATTGGACTTTCATTCATTTATTGTTGCACACTTTCTTCCCTACACACCACAGGTAACTTATTTTTTAATTATAACATTCAAATACATTGTTTTACAGAATAGATTCTTCCAATTTCCCCCACCCGCCCCATCCATCAACTTGTACAATTTCCTGATCAATCCCTCCCTCCCACTGCACATCCTCATCTATCTGCTTCCACTCCCCACCTTGGACCTTATACCCATTCTACAATAATGGTTTTATAATTCATTCATTGTCCCATAAATTCCTACCTTCCCACCCAAACTCCCCCAATTGACTTTGCTGTACATCTCTTATTCTGAACTCTTGTCATATTATTTATCCCCTTTTATTAGATTCTCCCCAGCCCTCATGCCGTTTTTCTTTTATAACAGTGGTGTTATGCAGCTTTTTATTATTTTGTGACCAAGCATAATGTACTCAAGGATCACCCATGTTGTGAAATATTTCGTGAGTTCCATGTTTTTCAGTGCTGCATAGTATTGCATTGTGTGAATGTACCATAGTTTTTCT
This sequence comes from Elephantulus edwardii, assembly GCF_000299155.1. Lineage (NCBI taxonomy): Eukaryota > Metazoa > Chordata > Mammalia > Macroscelidea > Macroscelididae > Elephantulus > Elephantulus edwardii. The sequence goes on along the minus strand of NW_006400050.1, from coordinate 1,765,637 downwards.
ATCCATTCATTAATTGATGGACACTTGGGTTGCTTCCTTCTCTTTGTTATTGTGAATAATGCAGCAATAAACATGGATGTGAATATATCTGTTTGGGTATTCCTAATCAGAAAATTGCTGGTTCAAATAGTATTTCTATTTCCAAGTTTTTGAGAAAAAGCTATTCTGCCATTTTACCCTCCCATCAACAGTGAATAATGGTTTCAATCAATTCCACAATCTTGCCAGCATTTGTTGTTTGCTAATTTGTTGAACTTTGCTACTTTTACTGGAGTGAGTTCTCCAGCTGTTTTTATTTGCATTTCTCTGATAACCAAGGACATTGAACATTTATTCATGTGTTTATTTGCTCTATGAATGTGGTAAAGTGTCTATTCATATCCTGTGTTCATTTTGTAATTGGGTTGTTTACCTTTTTCTTGTTGAGTTGCTGGGGTATTCTATGTATTTTAGATATAAATCCTTTATCAGATATGTCATTAGCAAATATTTTTCCCAATCTGTGGGTTTCCTTTTTACACTTTTGGAGAAGGTTTTTGATATGCATAGAGATTTGACTTTTAGAATGTCCCATTCATATATTTTATTCTTCCCTGGTTGTATAGGTTTTTCAAGATGTTTTAGAAGATTGTTCATATTATTAGGTCGAGCTTCAAGTTGCAATTTTAAGGATGTCTTGGGCAGAATAATGAATGATCCAGGAAGCATCAAATAAGATGGCAGGAGTACACAGAGTCAAACTGGCTAACACAGAAAAAAAAAATGAATGAGATATTGTATAATTAAGAGGCAATGATAATGAAGGAGGGAGTTTGAGCTTCCCTGAACAAACTGGCAAAACCGTCAAGAATTGGTGGAATACTAACATATTTCCACAAACAGATATTGCCCTGGATGTGCTCACTGTGTTGTACCAAGAGCTCTATAAGACAACTACCTGGCCAACAGACTAGAAGAGATCCATATTTATTCCCATTCAAAAAAATCATGATACAAAAGAGTGTGGAAGTTATCAGATGTATCACTCACTAATGTCACATACAAACAAGATCCTGATTAAGACTATAAAAAAACCCAGACACCCAAAGCAACTGGAAGAGTACATAGACACAGAGTTCTCAGAAGTACAAATGGGTTAAGAAGAGTCAATGCCACTAGGGACATCATAGCCAATGCCAGATGTATCTTCACTGAAAGTAGAGAATACTAGCAGAAATGTTTATCTGTGGTTCATTGACTATGCAAAGGCATTTGACAGTTTGGACCACAACAAACTGTGGCTGACCTTGAGAAGAATGGGAGTTACAGAATACATAATTGTTCTCATGTCAAACCAGGAAGCAATAATAGGAACAAAGACTGGAAATACTAATGGTTTAGAAACAGGAAAGAAATACATCAGAGGGATGCCTCCTGTCTCCATAGCTATTCAGTCTACATGTGGAACAGATCACTCAGGAGGCTTCACTCTATGAGGAGGAATGTGGCATCATGATTGGAGGAAGACTCACCAACAACTTGTGTTATGCTGATGACACAACCTTGCTTTCTGAAACTGAGGAAGACCTGAATGAGGCCTGTGCTGCAGAAGGTCAGGAACTGCAGTGTTCAATATGATTGAAGCCCAACATCAAGAAAACAAAGATTTTTACCATCGCGGCAAATGTAATATCATGACAGACGGAAATTGAGCTTATTTATGATTTTAGCATGTTTGGTTCCACAATCAACATTCATGGAATTAGTGTTTAGGAAATCAAATGATTAATTCCACTGGGAAAAATCTGTTTTGGGGAACCTGCCCAGAGTTCTGGAGAGCAATGATGCCATTCTAGAGACCAAGGTGAGCCTGAGGCAGGCCATGATTTTCTCAATTACTTGCAGTGCATCAGAGATCTTGAAAACAACTATAGATGACAGAGTAAGGATTGATGGCTTTGAATTGTGGTGCTGGAAAAGAGTATTGAACATACTATGAATTATGAATAGAACTAACAAGTCTATCCTGGAAAGTCCGAAGCCAAGGTGCTCCTTAGAGGCAAGGATTCTGAAGTTCCTTCTCACATACTATGGACATGTGGCCAGGAGGGCCCAGTCCTGGAGAAGGACATCATGTTTGGAAGAGTGAAGAAACAACACAGGAGAAGAAGACCTGGGATGAAATGGGTTGATAAAATAACTAGGGTAGTGGGGGTGGATGTGTCAGAGACAGTGAGACTAATTCAAGATAGGGCAGGGTTCAGAATTTTTGTACATAAGGTCAGCGTGAATCCCAGGTGATTCAAAGACACATAACATTAACCAACATTAACTATTTTAATATTTTAATACATCTATCTAATATAACTCTTAGGTGGCAAAATGAGACAGAATTACAATTAAAAATTCTGGTACAAATATGGGGTAACTGAGACTCTCAAATGTTTTTAGTGATGTGTTGTTAATTGCTGTTAGGTATTGTCAAATCGAGTCTGACTCAGAGAAACTGTATGAACAAAGGATCTGTCCTGTGCCATCCTCATACTTCCTGACACACAAAAGGCCATTGTGTCAGTCACCACATCAAATTTCTGGTTGAGAGGCTTTATCTCCTTCATCAATCCTCTACCCTTCCCAGCACCATGTCTTTCTCCAAGTAATAGCCCCTCTACCAACATGCCCAAAATATGTGAGGTGAGGCCTCATCATTCTTCCCTCCAAAAAGCACTCTGGCTGAACCCTCTTTAAGACATATTTTTTTGTGGTTTTTTGTTTTTTTTTTTGTCAGTCCAGGGTTTTTTCAGTTCCTTACTCCAACACTGCAGCTCAAAGTTATCAATTCTTCTTCTGTCATCTCTAGTCCTTGTTCAGCTCTCAGATGTATGGTAAGTGAAGTGATCAGAGAGACTATAGTAAGTGATCAGATGCCCCTTAATCCTCAAACCGACATTATTACTCTGATGATTTGGAGAAGTCCTTAATTACAGATTTTCCCAGTGCAACGTGTCTTCTTATTTACTGTCTAATGGTATCAAGCGTGTTAATTGTAGATTCCAGTAAAATGAAGTCATTGACAGTTTCAATCTCTATCTTTCATGATTTTGCCAGTCTATCTAGTGGTAAGAATCTTTATTTCCTTGATTGAGATGCAATCCAAACTGAGGGCTACATTCCTTGATCTTCTGCAACAAGAGCTTCAAGTCCTCATCACTTTCAACAAACAAGGTTGAGTCATCTGCATAACAGGATATTATTGTTGAGTCTCCCTCTGATCCTGGGGCCACATTCCTCTCATAGAGTCTAGTTTCTTGACTAATTTGCTCAGCCTACAGTTTGAACAGGTATGGAGAGAGAACAAAATCTTGACACACTTTCTTCTTAATTTCAAACCATGTAATGATTTCCCTGCTCTGTTCAAACAATAGCCTCCTGGTCAAGGTATAGATTTTGGATGAGCACAATTAAGTGCTCTTACACTCTCATTCTTCTCACTGGCAGCCACAGCTTGCTATGATCTCTACATGGTTCAAAAGTGACATAGCTTCTAATAAATCTAAAGATGCACACAAAATGCCCAGTAATCTCACTTCTAGTTATTTATTGGAGAGATTTTAAAAAGTGTTTGCATAGAATTTTGTATGCATATGTTTATAGTAGCTATGTTCATCACCATCCAAAAGTGCAAAAATTAACTGTAAATGTCCTTAATCTATTATACTTATACAATGAAATCTACTGGATAATGAAAAGGTAAGTATTGGTAATATTCATACCCACATGAATGAATAGAAGAAGCATAATTCAGAAGTCTATCTATAACTAAATCTACCCTAACTACTCACATACAAGTTCAAGCTGAAGCTAAGGAAAATTTGATCAAATCTACGGAAATAAAAATATGACCCTGAGTATATCAAACCTGAATTTTAAAATTATCTCAGGAGCAGGTTTGAGGCCTTGAACACCAATAAGCGAAGACCAGATAAGTTGTAGGAGGATATCAAAAGTATCATCCAAAAAGAGTACAAAAGGTCATTACAAAGACAAGGAGGAAGAAAAGACCAAAATGGATGTCAGAAGAGACTCTGAGTATTGCACTGGAGTGCAGAGAAACCAAAGGAAGAGAAGGAAGAATTCAAGATACTAAAGATATGAACAGAAGATTTCAAAAGGCAGCATGAGAAGACAAAGTAAAATATTACAATGAAATGTGTGAGGAGCTGAAGTCAGAAAATCAAAAGGGCCAACTCGCTCAGCATTTCTTAAGCTTTAGAAGCTGAAGAACAAATTCAAATTTCGAGTTGCTGTACTTAATGGTGCTTTGGGCAGAATATTAAGTGAACCAACAAAGTATTAAAAGAAGATGGAAAGAGTATGCAGAGTCACTGTACTGAAAGGAACTGGCAGACACAGAAGAATTTAATGAAACAACACATGAGCAAGAGCCTATGGTTATGAAGAAAGAAGTTCAAGCTGCTTTGAAGGAATTGAAAAAAAAAAAAAGTCCCAGGAATTGATGGTATACCAATTCACATTTTTCAACTAACAGATGCTGCCCTAGATGTTCTCACCAAGTTGTGTCAAAAAATCTGGAGGACAACCACTTGGCTAACTGACTGAAAGAGATCTATATTTGTTCCCATTCCAAGGGAAGGTGATCCAACAGAGTGTGTAAATTATCAAACAATATCATTCATATCACATGCAAGCAAGATTCTGTTGAAAATTACCCAAAAACTACTGGAACAGCACATCAACAGAAGTGCAGGCTGGGTTTAGAAGGGGTCATGGTACTAAAGATATTTTAGGTAATGTTAGATGGATCTTGGCTGAAAGCGGAGAGTACCAGAGGAATGTCTATCTGTGTTTCATTGATTATGCAAAGATGTTTGACTGTGTGGAACACAGCAAACTGTGGCTGACTCTGGGAAGAATGGGAATCCCAGAACATTTGATCGTGCTTATGCGAAACCTATACTTGGACCAGGAAGCAGTCATCAGAACAGAGCAGGGAAACAGTGCATGATTCAAGACTGGGAAGAGGGTAGGCCAGGGATGTGTCCTATCTCCATACATTTTCAATCTATATGCAGAATAAATTATCTGGGAGGCTGGGCTGTATGAGGAAAAGTGTGGCATCAGGATTGAAGGAAGAGTCACCAACAATCTGTGTCATGCAAATGACACAATCCTACTTGCTGAAACTGAGGAGGGCCTGAAGCACTTGCTGCAGAAGGACTAGGACTGCAGGCTTCAATATGGATTGAGGCTCAATAAGAAGAAAATAATGATTCTCACTGCTGGGCCATTTGACAGCATCAGAATGGATAGTGAAGAGACTGGAATTATCAACTTTAGTTTGCTTGGCTCTACAGTCAACAATACTCTTGGCATCAGCAGCCAAGAAATTAGAAGACATATTGTGATGAGAAATACTGCTATAAGGGGCCTGTCCAAAATATGAAGAGCAATGGTGTCACTCTGGAGACTAAGGTGTGCCTGATACAGGCCATGGTCTTTGCAATCACTTGCTATGCGTTAGAGAGCTGGACAATGATTAGGAAGGATAGAATGAGAATTGAAGCCTTTGACTTGTGATGTTGGACAAGATTAAATATATCATGGTCTAAGAAAATGAACAGGTTCATCTTAGAGAGGGTTAAACCCGGCTACTCCTTTGAGGCAAAGATTCTGAAGGTTCATCTGACATACTTTGGACATGTTGCAAAGAGGGACCATTCCTTGGAGAAGGACGTCATGCTTGGGAGGGTGAAGGGACAGTGCAGAAGAGTAAGACCCTCTGTGAGGTTAATTGATTCAGTGGCTGGGGAAATTGGGGTAGATGTGTCAGAGACAGTGAGATTGCCACAAGATAAAGCAGGGTTAGAGCTATTGTACATAGGGTCACTAGGAGTTGCAGGTAACACTACAGCACATAAGAACAACAACAACATGTAACTCTATAAATGTAGATAGCTGTAGAGGGGCTTCAGGTCTCTTGTAATCTATGACTCAAAGGCACTTAACAACAACAGCCTGCTATACAATTCCATCTATATGACAGTTCAAAAAAGGAAAGAATATGCGAGTAGGAAGTACATTAGGGTTAGTTTAGGGGTAGAAGTGGGAAGTGGAAATGGCTGCAAAATCATAGTATGAGGCAAATTTTGGACTGCAGGAACTTTTCTACATGGTGATTGTTTAGGTATTTACAGAACTGTACATCAAAAAGGGGGGGGGGAGAGGGAGCTCTGGTGGCCCAGTGGCAAGAAGCTGAAGGCACAGAGATTAATCCTACCAGCAATCTCCTTTCGTTTGAGTATTGCCTCTGAGAACCTGTCAGAGGGTCAGCTATGGATCTGTTCAGACTTGACAGTACTCCATGACAAATAACAACAACAACAACAAAAGTTTTCCTACATGCATAGTACAAAACAATAAAACCTAATGTAAAAAAAAAATTGCTTATAGGTTTTTCTCACACTTTGAGCATTTTGTCAGGAGGGATCAGTCCTCAGAGAAAAGCATTATGCTTGGAGGTGTAAAGAGTCCTTGTAGAAGAGGAAGATCCTGGATCAGATGGATTGGCATTTTTCATAGGCCATTTTTCATAAGGTCCCTGTAAGTCATTATCAACTCAACAAGCACATAACAACAACAGCAATATAAAAAATTAAAGGAAAAAGAATTATCAGTTATTATTGTATAATTACCCATATAATTGGTTTCAATTTTAGGAGTTGTATTTATTATATTTATCATTTTGACAGGTAATCAGTTATAGCTACACACAGTGTCACTTACAGAATATTCAATATTCAATTAATAATCAAGAATTAACTTTCAAAGGATCACAAATAAAGTCTTAGAAAATGTACTGCATTTTAAAACCTTTTATTAGTGAAATAAGCATATTTTTTCCTGTAGAACCATCAAAAATAACTTTCTAATGTGGAAATAAAAATAGGCAATTTACTAACAATTCTGGTTAGTATCCTAAAAGCTTGTTTTATTTTGAGATTATTATTTAAAAAACAGAGCATAAAGACATTTTCCTCAAAGTAAAAAGAAAAAGTTGAATGTTATGCTCATGTTAATCAATGTCATTCAATTTATCAGACTTTATTTTGTATTTATTAAAATAACTGACTTTTCTATTCTTAAGGATATTATGCATGGGGGCTTGCATTTTCTCTTTCTTAAAAATACTCTTGTTTGAAGTAATTTTATTTCTATAAAGAAGGAGAAAGCAGAGATAATTACAGCAGCATGCTTTACAAGCTCATGGGGTTTCAACTTTTCCATAGTTACTTCTTGAATTAGTTCTGTTATAAAAATAAAACCCTTCACAGCTCATTGTCACTGCTTTTTTTTGCCTTAAAATGAACCACTTCTTATCTTTTCTTCTTAATATTTGACAAGGTGCAGCTGTTTTCAAAGAAAGCTTTTCAGATCAAACTTTAAATATCCTTTTTTTTTACAATTTTCAAAAGAAGAAAGACAAAAGACAGTTGTCTTGCAATCTGAAAAATTAGACTGAAGTGGATTATTAGACCACAAGAATTGTTTTAAAACTAATTAACTTATTTTATGTCAAAGTCTACTAATAATCTCAATGAATTATTTTAAGTAAAATCACTTTTAATTGAATAATCAATTACCCCTTGAGAATTTAATTATAATGTAAATAAGCATATATTCATTTTTTAATACAAACCTAATAGAACAAAACAAACATGAGAAATGTTTCTAAAATTCAAAATTCCAAAATATGCAGTTCACTTTCATTACTCTATCAAAGGCTAAATATTATATAATATTTAAAAATGTAGAACATTTTGCTTGGATTAGTATCAATTATGTCTTTTTTATCTATTTTCCCCCCAAAAGCTATGTGGGATAATTCTACTTTTTGTGAATCAGAATCAATTTGACAGCACACCACAACAGAAGTGTAATATAGTATCAATAATCACTATTTACATCATTAGTTGCCAGACACAAAGGCACACACATACACACATTACTAAAAACTGTACTCTGCAAATGAAAATTTCAGAAAAACTCAATGATGTTCACGTAGAAGTAGTATATAGACCAAGAGAAAATTATTCAAACAAAGCAGGGGACACTAATTATACAAAGAATGTAGGTTGCATTGGTGACCATTTCTGACCTCTCCTGACTTCACGAGGGGAAATTGTCCACACCAAGAATGTCTACAGTACAAAACCAAGTTTCAAGAGCTCAGCCTTGTCCCTCATGATATTGTTCCTGCTTCTACTAACTGCAACACCAATTGTACTGATAGTTTTAAATTTATTGCAATGGCCACAAAGATTTCACAAAACTATACTCAAATTTATGTAGTCCATTAGGGAAGTTAATAGTTTATAATTCTTGTTGTCAGCATAGTGCAATTCCTCAAGTGGCTTCTCAAGTTGATCGCAGGCCCTTTAGTCTTCTTGTTGTTTCCATCAGTGATACAATGTTTTCTTGGTCATGTCAATTGGTGTGTCTCCTCCTCAGTCTTTCAACTGATGTTATTGCTCAGTCAAGGACCTTTGGAAAGGACATTGACAGCAGAATTTCTCACTACAGGATGTTTGTTTGTGGGTTTTTTTTTGTGGTGTGTATGTGTGTGTGTGTTTGTGTGTGTGTGTGTGTGTGTGTGTGTGTGTGTAATTTATTGACTATTGTTAGTGTGAATGCTGATTGTGGATTCAGGTAAAAGAAAGGTATTGACAACTCCAATCTTCTTTCCATCTATGTTGGCTAATTATCTAATGGTCCCCACTGGAATTTATTTACTTGATATTTAGATGTAATCTATATTTTAAACTGTATTTAAAACCAAAATAAACAAAGCACTTCTTAAAAAAAGAGAAAGAAGGCAGAAGGCATCTCGCTCCCTGGTTTCAAACCCTACTACACTGTCTTGGTGGTCAAGACAGTGTCATACTGGTACAATGACAAACACATAGAACAGTGGAATAGAACTGAGGACCCAGAAATCAGCCTATCTGCCTATGGTCAACTGATTCAGTTAAGTGGGGAATGACAGCCTTTTAAACAAATGGTGTTGGAAAAATTGGAAAACTATCTGTAGAAAACTCAAGCAAGAGCAACACCTTATTCCATAAAAAAAACCCAAAAAAACAAAACAACAAACAAAACCACAAAACCCATCTCAAAGTGAATCAAGGACCTAGTAATAAAACCAAGGAGTATAAACTTCATTAGAAGAAAAACTGGGAAGAACTCTAGAAGTCCTAATTCGCAACATAAACTGTCTTCCAAGAAACCTGAAAAACCTACAACCTGGAAAAGATAAAATAGATGAATGGGATCTTCTAAGAATCAAATCCCTATGCACATCCAAAAACTTCTCCAGCCAGGTAAAAAGGGAAGCCACAGAATGGAAAAAAAATGTTTGGTAATGATATGTCTGATAAGGGACTTATATTTCAATTTATAAAATACTCAAGCACCGCAACAAGTTAAAGGTAAACAATACAACTGAAAAAAAGGACTTATATTTCAATTTCTAAAATACTCAAGCACCCCAACAAGTTACAGGTAAACAACACAACTGAAAAAAGGGCACACCACATGAACAGACACTTCATCGATTAAGACACTCAGTTGGCAAACAAACACACGAAGAAATATTTAAAATCCCTAGCTGTAAGAGAGATGCAAATCAAAACAACTGCAAGATATCATCTCACCCAAGTGAAAATAGCAAAATTTAACAGAACAGCAAACAACAAATGCTGGTAAGGTTGTGGAGAAACTGGAACCTTTATACACTGCTGGTGGGAGTGTAAAATGGTGCAGCCACTATGGAAGGCTGTATGGCGCTTTCTCAAAAAGTTGGAAATAGAAATTACCATTTGACCCAGCAATTCCACTACTGGAAATATACCCTAAAGAAATCAGAGCTGTCACCCAAGCAGATATACACTCATCCATGTTTACCGCATCTCTGTTCACAATTGCAAAGATTTGGAAACAACCCAAGTGCCCATCAACAAATGAATCGCTAGAGAAGCTGTGGTATATTCACACAATGGAATACTATGATACTATGCTGCATTGAAAAACAAAGAACTCATGAAATATTATACAAAATGGGTGACCCTAGAGAACATTATGCTGAGTGAAATATATCTGCCAAAAAAGGACAAATATTGCGTAGTACCACTGTTGTTAAGCTGGACTGATATCAGAACTGGGGGAAAACTAAGAGGGGATAAATAATGTACACTGAATTAAAACAGATGAGGGGGAGAACTGTTTAGGACGAATATATGATTCTATATTATTGTCATGAGAAGAATCCAGAAAGAAAGCTGCATAGTGGAGTGTACTGAATGTGGGGGAGAATTGTATAACAATAAAAGAATTTTTTTTAACTTTTCAAAGAGAAAAGCAAACTGGGGAAAGGGATAGGCAGGGAGGAAACTGTGCAGCAATGAATGAATGGAAATCCAAAGTCCGTAAACTTTCATTAAAATAAATTTTATAAAAAAACAAAACCCCTGTAGTCTTGGATCTTCCTTATTAAGTGCTTCAAGTGTTCTTTGCTTTCTGCAAACAAGCTTGTGCATGCTTCATAAAGTAGGTTGTTGTTGAATCTTCCTCCATTCTTGATAATATCTTGTTCTTCATATAGTCCAAATTTTTGAATTATTTGCTTAACATATAAATTCAGTAGGTACTGATAAATGATCCAAATTCGATGCACATATCTCCTGAGTTTAAACCATAGAGTGTTACTTTGTTTTGTTTGGACAACAATTTCTTGGTCTAGGTCAAAGTTTAGCGTGAGCATGATTAAATATTTTGGTATTCTGATAATTCCAAATGCTAGTCATAAGCTGTTATGAGCAACACAGCCAAATATCTTTTTATAATTACTAAAACATAAGTAAATATCTTTCTGGTATTCTCTGTTTTCAGCTAAGATCTACCTGATATTAGCAATAATATCCATTGTTCACAGCCTCCTCTGAACCCTGGTTGAATTTCTGAAATTTCCCTATTTATATGTAATTGTTGTTGCTATGTGCCATTGAGTCACCTGCTACTCATAGTGACCCTATGTACAAAAGCTGTTAATACTGCTCTATTCTGAGCCAACCTTTTTGTCTCTGACATCCCTGCCCCCATTCATTGAATCAATCCATCTCATTGAGGATCTTCCTCTCCTGCGCTGTCCCTTCACCTTCCCAAGCATGATGTCCCTCTCCAAGGACCCTCTTTGCAACATCTCCAAAGTATGTCAGATGAAACTTCAGAATCCTTGCCTCCAAAGAGCGTTTGGTTTAACCCTCTCTAGGATGAATCTGTTCGTTCTCTTAGCAGTCAGTGATATATTCAGTGCTCTTCTCCAACACCACAGCTCAAAGCCATCAATTCTCCTTCTAACATCCCTAAGTTACTTTTTTAAAAAAATATTCTTGAACAAGATTTTACTTTCATGTGATACTAAAAATACTATTCCACAATTTCTACTTTCAGATTCTTGTGTATTCTAACAGTGAAATCTAGGTGTATATAATAATTATTTATAACTTTTTAAAAAGTTTTTTCAATGACTATAGAATTTATTTTACAAAATTCACTCATTCGCTCTCCATATCTAAATCTTTCTCCAAGCCCATGTTATCAAACTCCAGTCCCTCTTTGTTTCCAAATTGGTTTCCTTTTCACTGATTGTTTTCATTAAATGAATTATTACGAAAAGAATAATTTGTATACAGTAAAATCACTTAGAAGTAATGCAAACCTTCATCTTGCAATCTTCTAAGTACTTCATTATGAATATGTGCAAATAGTACATGCTATTATTGACTAATAATAGACAATGGTTCTGTTAGAATTTTTTTTTTATTCTGCAATGGAGTAGAAAAAGTAATCTATAGTTTGACAACCTCATGCTAATGTTACTGATGTAGTGATGACTATGTTAGTACTACTTGTGTGTGTGTGTACTTTATTTTTCAATACTGATTTACTTATAAAGTTCATATACATTTTTTTCACATCAGATCATCACCTTTACCTACTCCTCTCTCCACCCATTAAATTATATGACCTTATGATTAAGCCCTCTCCCTTAAATCTTCATAATTGTTCTACAATAATGGTCTTATAACACATTTACTTTATGAGACTGAATTAGTTCACCTAGCATTATGATCTCCAGATCCTCCCATGTGAGGTAGTAATTTACAAAATCATTACTCTTTTGTGCTGCATAGTATTTCATTGTGTGAATGTACTGTAATTTCTCAATCCATTCCATTGTGGTTATATATCTGGGCTGTTTCCATGTTCTTGTAATGGTGAATAATGCTGCTATGAACACTAATATACAAACCTCCGTTTGTGCCTTAATTCCCATTTTCTCAGGGTAAAACATTTGGACATCTAATATAACTAATAATTATATTTTTTTAGTTAAATTAAGGAAAGCTTAGAAGCCTTTATTACAAAAATTGTTAAGGAGAATAATTTCCAATGCACTAAAACAGAAAAATCTAAAGTCAAGGGGAAATAGAAAATAATATTTCAGTTTGAAAAATATTGAATACCAAGGAACTTGGAAATGAAAATTAAACATTTGAATGTGTATGTCTTCTGTCAATATGCTGTACTGAGGTAACCTGGAGTTATGGTGATGCTGAACCTGTGACACTGAGGTGTCAAAGGCCACAACGATTATCTATGGTGGACAGTGTTTGACAGAGCTGCCAGTTTAAGAGAGGTTTGGAAACGGGAGTGGCATCCACTTCCTAAGCAACATTCCTCTGGAAATTCTATGAACTTTGATAAATGACGATAGTTACAGAAAAGGCTTCAAGCCTTTTGTTCATTGGGTCACTATGAATCATGCTCGACTCGAAGGCTGTCAACAACAGTGTATTTTGACTCTATGGTACAAAAGAACAAAAACAAGTGTATTCTGAGTGACATCTATATCACATATTGATGCATATTACATGCCTTATTACTTAAGAGTTTATTTGTGTGTTTATTGTTATTGATGTTAGATACCATAGAGTTGGAACCTACTCATAGGTCTGGCTCTAGAGAGTTTTCAGAGACAATAAATCTGACCTGAGAAACACTGCCTAACTCATACCTGTGAAACAGTTGGTGGATTCCAATTGCATGGTTTAGTGGTTTATCATAAAGCCATCAGATCTCCCCTGCGTGTATGTATGTTGTTGTTATGTACCGTAGAATTGGAACCAACACATAGCTGATTCTCTGGCTGATTTTCAGAGGCAGTTAATCACATGGGAGGAGACTGCCCATTATTTTTTCACGGAACAGCTAACGGCCCCAAACTGTGTGCCTTTGTGCTGCAGGGCTTCTTGCTAATAGGCCCGCAGAGCTATAGGAAGAGTAAATTTATTTTCATGCCTTAGCAGTTTCAGTTGTCTTCTTTTGAAGATAGGTATCAGTAAACCTAATTCAAGTAATTAACTAAACCCAAACGTCATTCTATATCATTAGTGAATGCTCTATTAAGTTGAATAGAGCATTAGTTGAATGCTCTATTAACTAGAAAGTAAAATTAATTTCTTAGGGTTATATCATTGGAAGGTTAAATTGTCCAAATTATTTTCTGCTATGATCTAATCACATCTTGTTTTTACAATTTATGTATATTTGAAGCAGTAAGATACATCAAAAACTATTAATTGCAAATGAGAAAATACATTTAAGAGTTTTACAATAGATCGACTAATAAGTGAAAAGAGATAATAACAACATTCTTTGGGGAAATGCCATTGTTAAAAAAATAAAACGACTAAATTGAGGATACTAAATTGTCTAAAATGTATTGTCGTGATTTTGGATACATAGAATGTCTTACTGATGTTGTTAGTTGTGCATGTATATGTGAAATACAAGAAAAGATCTTTAAATATTTCTGATTATTCTTTTATTTCTAACTCTGACTATCCTTGGAATCTGGTTCTGCTCACAGCACTGCTTAATAATCACACTTTCTGCCTGATATCGTTTTCATAAGTTTATAATTTTACATTTTGCTTATCACTATGTAATTTACTGTTTTATAAGGTCTGGGAAAGGGACCAGAATGAGTTGTATTACTTTTATATCAAACTTCAGCGGGCTTTGAAATATTATGTATGTGAAGTATGTATATACATATCATTGTATGGAAAATTGGTTATTTGCCCAGTTCATTTATTCATGCAAAACTACACACAGATCTTCTATTGATGAAAACAGCATTAATCACAGCAGTACAAGAAAGACTGTTTGCCTAATATGGGTTAAATATAGGCTATTTTACACAATTTTGAAATGTCTTTTTCAAAAAGATAATGTGTGAACTGCTATAATTAGGTAAGTTCATATTCATTTCTTCAATTAATCAAGTGTTAGCTCTGGACTTGGCTCTGGAGTTAAACAGTGAACAAAATACACTGGCATCTCTACTTGTTTATTTTCTGAGGTGAAAAACACATAAAAGAGAATTCAAAATTATTGCAATAGTTCCATAACTTAGAAAGCTATCAGAGCTATGGACAATAACCAAACAAAGCAAAAACCTTAAAAAGAAAAAAAGAAAACAAAGTGAGAAAAGGCAGGTTGTAATTTTGTACATTGTAGAAAACTTGAACTCCATGAATCTGTGACTTTTGAGGAAACACTTAGTGAGTAAAACCTAAAGTATTCCAAATAAAAATAAAGCTCATTGTCATCAAGTCTTTTTCAATTTGATAACAGCAACTGCTCCATATTGTTTCCAAGACTGTGAATCTAATGTTGTGGCACTCTATTTCTCCTCACAGAGAGCTGGTAGGTTCAAATCAGTGATATTTCAGTCAACAGATGAGCACTTTAATTACTTGTTAAAAGTCCAAGAGCCAGGAAAAATGTTTGTATCTGACCTTTACCAAGTTCACAAAGGAGCAATGTCATCATCAATAACACAAAATCAATTTTCATGACGTCAGATTTGTCCCTGATTCTCCCACATCTCATTCTACCCATATCAACACCAGTCTTACTACTTATTCAATCCAAAATCCAATGTAATATCTCAAAGACCACACAGAATCATATTGTTGCTGTTATGTGCTGTCGAGTCACTTGTGACTCATAGCAACACTATGTATAACAGCTCTGATTCTTGCTCTATCTATCCTGTGTCAATGTTATTTTCTTTGACAAACCTACCACCATCACCCCCGTCACGGAATCAATCCCTCTGATCAAAAGTCTCCCTCTATCTTGCTGTCCCTCCCAAGCATGATGTCCCTCTCCAAGGACTGGTCACTCCTTTCAACATGCCTAAAGTATGTCAGATGAAGCTTCAGAATCCTTGCCTCCAAGGATCAGCTTGATTTCACCCTCTTTTGGATAAACCTGTTTGTTTCCCTAGCAGTCCATGCTATATTCAATGCTCTTCTCCAGCACCACAGTTCAAAGACATCAATTCTCTTTCTATCATTCCTAGTCATTGTCCAGTTTTCTAACACATAGTAATAATTGCAAAGATTATGACCTAGATCAGGTGCACTATGGCTCCAGAATGCCATCATTGCTCTTCAGTATTCTGGAGCGGTCCCTGAGAGCAACCTTTCCCAATGCAATTCGATTTTTTATTTCCTGGTTACTGATAAAAAATAGAAAAGTTATGTTAGCAAGATACAATTACACAGGATAGCTTCTTAAATGTGCTCACAGGTACTTCAAACTTGAGGCTCAAGAATTTTAAACCTGTGCTAGAAAAAAGCTCTCAATCATGTCAATTATAGTTTTCCCCCCAGCCCAGTCCTCCAGCAACGTTGAACAAAAATCTCTTAGCTCTAGTTCAATGGTGTAGCCGACTTAAGGTCTCCATTGTCTCATATCAGGTCTCTGGTTCTCTTGCTGTGATTGCTATAGCTACCACTCTCTCACAGACTCTGTTCTTACTTGCGCAAATATCTCTGGCCTCAAAGTATGCACTGCATTCTCTTGCTTCTTCTTTACTGGTGTTTAGAATATCAGTTCTTCTGCTGGCTCTGCTCACTTGAACGGCAAGACTAGTTAATTCCCTTCTGGACAGGCTAAATACGTCCTATTATCCTGTTACTCATTCACATGGCAAAGTCAGTAAATGTGTTGGTTTTGTGTGCCCTCATGCTGGATCTGACTCAAAGCTGACTCTCTAGTGGGTTTTCGGAGGCAGTTAACTGCACAGGAGGGTATTGCCCTTCCTTCTCCCGCATATGGAAGAAACCATTTGGAACAACAAACCCTTAACACAGCACAACCACACCATATGTAGGGAATCCATTTTGAACAACAAACCCTTAACATCACACTACCATGCCATCAGAGCTCCCTTAAAATAATCTGGAGACAATGGAAAGAACAACTGAAAAAAACCTTGAGGTAGAGGCTTACTCAGTATGTGAAGATATGATTAGACAGTTGTTAGGTGCTGTGGAATTGAATACAAGTCGTAACAGTCCTATGGACCAAACATTGAAACTTTGCACCTGTGCCATTCTTACAATGTCTTTCTTGCTCAAATCTATTATTGCAACATTGTATCAATCCATATTGTTGAGGGTGTTCTCCTCTGTCTCTGTCTCTTTCAAACCTGAAATCTTTTTCCCCACTGACTGTCACATCCTGACATCATCAATGCATTGAGAATATCTGATATTTATTTCCAACTCAGTGGCATATGACAACAGCAATAAATATTCAGGGAGTCAGACTGGCATAGATTAACTAAATAAGGCAAAAATTAATAGTAAATAAGTTCAAAGAGGGAAGGACTAGAAAATGTTGGACCCTATAAGTCCTTTTGAGCTGAAGATGATCATGAATTTATGCATGCTTTTAGAAGTCATGACGACTTCCATGTACAGAAAGTTTTTCAGTGAGGTAAATGGACTGGGGAGGTTAATGAAGTGGCTATTATAATAATTAAGAAGGGAAGTAATTGATACAACTGTTTCGAGAATATAAGATCAGTGTTTATTCATTCAATAATTGAACTTGAGTTGAAAAATTGAACCCCCTGTCTTTGAATTGATTCCATTTCATTGTCAGTTCATGTACTACAGAGCAGAAATGTAATTTACAAGCAATGATTTTTTTTTAAAAGCAACTGGAAAATTTCTCTTTTCTAGAGCCACTGGGTAAATTTAACCTGCCAGCCTTTCGATTAATAGTTACGTTCAAACTGTTTGCACTATCTATGAACTGGAATGTGAATCTATGTCTGCCTTATTTAAAATTCCTAACTCTATTACCTGTTTGTCTATAACTCAGCCTTAGAAGAATAAAGGTAAGATTCTTTTGTGAAATGATAAAGAAGATCAAGGATATTACTAATGAGATTAAAAGTTATACATTAAATACCTGGCTTTGGTTTGATCAGACCTCTACATCACTAAGAGTCACTATTATATTATTAAAGCTTAAAAATTCACTGTTAGTGGGAGTGTAAAATGGTGCATCCACTATGGAAGGCAGTATGGTGCTTTCTCAAAAAGTTGCAGATAGAAATACCATTTGACCCAGCAATTCCATTACCTGGAATATACCCCAAAGAAACCATAACAGCCACTCAAGCAGATATATACATACCCATGTTTACTGTGGCTTTGTTCATAATAGCAAGGAGTTGTAAACAACCTAAGTGTCCATCAACAAACTAATGCATAGAGAAGCTCTGGTATATTCACACAATGGAATACTATGCTGCATTGAAAAACAAGGAACTCATGAAATATTATACAAAATGGCTGCCCCTGGAGGACATTATGCTGAGTGAAATATCTCGGTCGCAAAAGGACCTGCACAGTGCCACTATTGTAAAATAGGAAGTGGGAGGGGGAGACTGAGAAAGATTGGATAAACTATGTATACTGCATTGAAACAGATGAAGGAGAGAACTGTTTAAAAGGTATACATGGTTAGGTATTATTGTCATGACATGAGTCCATATTGAAGGCTGCATAGTGGAGTGGACTGGAGGGGAGGGATTTTATAATGATGAAATAATTTTTCTTTTACTTTTCAAAGAGAAGAATAAACTGGAAAGGAGGGGTAGGCAGGGAGGAAAATGCAACAATGAATGAATGGAAACCCAAAAGTTCTGTAAATTTTCATTAATAATAATATTAATAATATATCCTTCCACTGGAAGTATCTTTGCCCCAAATCCCATATAGAACAAAGAAATTATGCATCTGCACAACAGTGGACTAAACAAACAAACAACGTAATGCCTATTACTAATCAAAGACAGAAGTCTTCAAGATTAAATACTTATCAACATCAGGTTAACAAAAATTTTCACCATTCTATCATCAGGCAACATCATGAAAAATGGAGAAAATATTGAAGTTGTCAATTATTTCATTTTCCTTGTGTCTATAACCAATGCAAATGGTATCAGCAGTCAAGAAATCAAAAGACATGTCACACTGGAAACATCTAATGCCAATGATCTTTCCAAAGTACTAAACAAGAATTGTAGTTTACAATTCTTAAACTAAACAATATAAAAGCCATGACTTTTAAAAATTTTTCCCGTGTATCTGATAATTTGCCAGAGTAAAAAAGAGCAAAGATGATATTTGTGAATTGTAGAGTTGAGCAACATTATTGAAAATCTCGTGAATGCCACAAGAACAAACAAATGTTTTGGATGAAAGGTAACCAAAGTACTCCTTAGAGGCAAGGATAGTGAAACATTATTTCAAATAATTCCGGCATGTTTCCAGGAAGATTTTATCCTTTGAAAATTACATCACCCAGAGAAAGGGAGATGATCAGTAACAGAGAGGTGGTTTCTCAATGAGAAGGTCAACCCAGTAACTATAATGGGTTTGAGAACGATGGAGGTCTTGATTATGGAGCAGCATAACAAGGTACAAAGCTGTTTTTCATAGTGTAGCTGTCTTAATAGACTTGAGTGCACCTGCCAAATGAGAGAACCAACTCAGCAAGGTTTCCAATGATTTTCTTTCCCGCACCTAGGATGAGTGCATAACTCTTCCACAGAAAGCACAATATTACATGTCTTCGTACAGTTCTATGGAGCAGAAGAAATGGCAGGTGTATTATTTATCACTCTTCTTTAAAAGTAAATTGACTTCTCTTCAAAATTTCCTTAATCAATAGACTTAGAGTATCTAAATCACTCTTGAGAAATCTGGAAAGGTGCTATAAATATCAATGAAATAAGAAAAAAAAAGTAAAAAGAAATACAACTTAGTGAAGTGAAGCAAATAAGTACCAAAAAAAAAACAACCCTCCAAAAACTATTCATGATTTGAACATGCAGGTGAAAATTAAGTATAAATTACAAAAGTCTGTTTAATTTCATTTTCCAAACTATATGCTGAGACATAATTTTTAAATAATTTTAAATTTCATTATATCTGTGAGACTCCTCTTCCATAAAATCACATTGAACGTGAATTTGCTGAGGAACCATGAACTTTAAGTGAAATGGAAAAGTGTCTACACATTTGCCTGACTTGGATAATATTTAGCCTCAGATTTTCTGACTTTAAATAGCTAATAAAGGCACTGTCTATGTTGTGTCTTATGGCTGTCTAAGTGGTAAATCAGTACTCAGCATATTGAAGCAGAAGGCAATTGGCTAACATTTCCTGTAGACAAAATATAGAATGGATTATAAGTAAGGCAGAGTACACATACTTACACATATACTCACCATGTATGCACCTTGACACACACCACACACTATTCTACAGAATACTACTAGGGAACATCAATAAATATATAATTCTATGATACTCCAAATATAACAATAATTATTATGTAAGATTTCCTACTAACTAGTATTGTTAAGATATTGAGAAGAGTAGGAATTCCAGAGCACTTGACTGTGCTCAAACGGAAACGATAAGTGGATTAAGAGGCTGTTTCCCTAATGGAGCAGGAAACACTACGTGGTTTGGAATTGGAAAAGGAATGTGTCAGGATTGTATTCTCTCTCCATACCTGTCCAATCTATATACTGAGAAAATTATCTGAGAAGCTGGACTCTATGAACAGGAGTGTGGCATCAGGATTGGAGGAACTCATCAATAACCTGCGTTATGCAGATGACACCACTTTACTTGCTGATAGAGAAGAGGACTTGAAGCACTTGTTGCCAAAGATCAAAGAATGTAGCCTTCAGTATGGACTGTGTCTCAAAATCAAGAAAACAAGGATTCATACCACTGGACTAATAGGCAGTGGCATGATGGATTAAGAGGAGATTGAAACTGTCAAAAGCTTCATCTTGCTTGGATTCACAATTAACACCCTTGATATGAGAAGTTAAGAAATAAGGAGATACATTGCATTGGGAAAATCTGCAGTTCAGAACCTTTCCAAACAATTAAGTAGTAATATTTCAGTTTGAGTTGTGTCTGATTGAGGCCATACTCCTTATTACTAGCTATGCATCCAAGACATGGACAATGAAAAAGGATGGCAGAAAAAAGAATTGACACCTTTGAGTTGGGTTGTTGGAGAAGAGCACTGAGCATCCCAAGGTTGGCCAAGAGAAGTAACAGATATGTCTTGGTTAAGGTTCAGCTGGAGTGCTCTTTGGAAGCAAGAATGATGAGGCTTCGCCTCACATACTTTGGGCATTATTCCTTGGAGGGAGACATGATGTTGGGAAGGGTGGAGAGTTGGGAAGGAAAGAAAGACCCTCAGCCAAGTGGATTAACACTTTGACTACTGCAATGGTCTCTTGTGTATGTCAGAAAGTGTAAGGATGGCACAGGACAGAAAAGGGTTCAGCTCTTTTTTTCATAGGTTGGCTATGAGTCTTGCTTGACTCGACAACACCTAACTACAACAACCCACCACAACAACCATTATTAAGAATTTCAAATTAGCAGTGGAATCACTGGTTTCAATTTTGACAGATGTTTATAATTTTAATGACATTGTTGTTAGGTGCTGTTGAGTCGAGCAGGACTCAGCCACTTTATGAACAAATGGACTGAACATTGTCCTATTCTGTGCCATCTTCTTCATCTACCACACATATAAACTCATTGGCACAGTCAGTGCATCAACCCATTTCATCCTTTGACCTTCTACCTTTCAAAGGAATAGCTTCTGCTGGCAACATATTCACCACATATGTGAGATGATGTTTTGCAATCCTTGCCTTAAAGGAGCACTCTGATTGCACTTTTTTCCCAAATTATATCTGTTCATTTTTCTGACAGTCCATGAATATTTAGTGCTTTTATCCAATACCACAATATCCTTTTGCGACTGAGATACTTCACTCAGCATAATGTCCTCCAGGGTCACCCATTTTGAATAATATAGAATGAGTTCCTTGTTTTTCAATGCAGAGTAGTATTCCATTATGTGAATATACCAGAGCTTCTCTATCCATTCATTTGTTGATGGGCATTTGGGTTGTTTCCAACTCCTTGCTATTGTGAACAAAGCCACGATAAACATGGGTGTTTATCTGTTTGGATGTTAGTTATGATCTCTTTGGTGTATATTTCCAGCTGTGGAATTGCTGGGTCAAATAATATCTCTATTCGCAACTTTTTGAGAAAGCGCCATACCACCTTCTACAGTGGTTGTACCATTTTACACTCCCACCAATAGTGAATAAGGGTTCCAGTTTCTCCACAAACTCACCAGCATTTGTTGCTTGCTGTTTTGTTAAATTTTGCTATTTTGACTGGGGTGAGATGATATCTCATAGTTGTTTTGATTTGCATCTCTCTTAGAGTTGGGATTTTGAACATTTCTTCATGTGCTTGTTGGCCTTCTGAATGTCTTCTTTGGTGGTCTGTTCATATCCTATGCCCATTTTTCAATGGGATTATTTACCGTTATCTTGTCGTGGTGCTGAAGTATTTTATAAATTCTAGATATAAGTCCCTTATCTGACATGTCATTTACAAATACTTTTTCCCAGTCTGTGGCTTCCCTTTTTACCCTCTTGGAGAAGTTTTTGGATGTGCATAGGGATTTGATTCTTAGAAAGTACCATTCATCTATTTTATCTTCTCCTGGTTGTAGATTTCTTCAGTATTTTTAAGAGATCTCTGAAAGGAAACCTGCCCAATACAATAAATCTAATATAACAGAGAAATGAATAATGTAACTATTTATAAAAATATCGATCATCATAATCTTGATATGAAAGAGGGAAAAAGACACACAGTGGAAATAGGAAAATTATAAAGTGGGGAAAATTGAGTAAAAAGTTCTTATACTGAAAAGGAAAAAAAACCCCAAAACTACTGTTATGTCTATTCTGACTTGTAGAAGTTCTCTGGAAGAAAGTAGAACTCTCTCCATTGGATTTTCAAGGCTATAGTCTTTATGGAATCATATCATCTCTTCTTTCTTCTGGGAAGCAGTAGATGAATTTAGATCACCATTATTTTTGGTGGGAAGCTTGATGTTTAACATACTGTATCACAAAGATGTCATTATACTAAATAACATTTTAATTGTAGAGAAAAATTCTTTAATCTAGGAACATATAAATAAGAAATTTCTTTTTTAAGTTGTTGTTTGTATCTGATTTAAAAGTAGCTTACTGTCTATGCTAACACACTTTTGGTGTGGTTTTGTGTGTGTGTGTGTGTGTGTGTGTGTGTGTAGCCTAGTGGTCAGGAGTTTTCCTGGACAACTCAAAGGTACACAGTTTGAATTCAACAACTGTTCTGTAAGATAAAGATGGGGTAATCCTCTCTTATGTAATTTACTGCTTCTGAAAATCTGATGAGTTATCAGATATGGATTGGTTCCAGCTAAATTATGAATAAAAAAACAGTGTCAAGGCGTTTCCTTTTCCTTGTTATTGAATCAATTCTTTTTTCCCCATGAGGATTTAATGCTAATAGAAGATCAGTATTAACATTTTTAACAGTTGTGTATAACTTTTTAAAATGCAAACTTACAAACTTAGTTATTTCATTTAATCCTTCTAAGAGTTTCTCATCTCATCAACCACAGAGATAAACATGTATGCACATAAACGCACAAAACTTACTGTTAAAACTCTTCCCAACTGTAATTATTATGTTTGTTTCTGTTCTTTTCAGAAATGAGTTTTGAGAAAAGTAATTTGGCAGTTTCCTCCTGTGTGATCAACTGCTTCTGAAAACCTATGAGAGGGTCTGCTATAGGTCAATTCTGACTTGACGGTATACAGCAACAACAACAACAACAACAAAGCTATCTATTATCTTTTTTCTTTATTATACATTACTACTTAAAACATTGCAGATTGGCCTGAACTTCCAAGCCTCTCCTGGAATTTGATCACTGTTCCTCTGGTGTTACCTTACTACTGAACCAATAGATAACAATCTTTTTTTTCTTTTTTCAATTTCTTAACATCATCTGACTTCTTACCTTTCTAGCTGGCTATTACAGTTGTTTTTATAAATATTTTTTAAAAAATATTTTTAAAAGTCCCTAGGAATTGATGAAGTACCAACCAATGTGTTTCAGCAAACATATGTGCATTCCTAAACAAATTCATTAGTCTCTTCCAAAAAATTCAGAAGACCTCTACCTGACTAATTGAATGAATGTGAAAGTTCCATATTTATTCTCATTTCAAAAGAAATGACCCAACAGAGTGTTGGAATAATTGAATAGTATGAGCAATATTCCATGGATGAATGATCTTCATACAAGAAGATCATTAAAATTTGCTGTAATAAGTACTTTGACAGGGCACTACTCAGAAATCAACCTGGATCCAGAAGACGCAATGGAACAAAGAACTCACTGTTGAAACCATGTGGACTTTGGCTGAAAGCAGAGAATACCAGGAAGACATTTACTTGTGTTTCATTTATTTAGGTATTTTATTTTGTCAATTATAATTAATTATGGTTAACATTGAGAGGGATGAAAATTTCATAACATCTAATTATGTTAATGTGAAATGTACATAGATTAAGAATCAATTATCTAAAAAAAGAACTTTGGAATAATGTACAAATTTACATCAAGAAAGGTTATATGCTTTCTCTACACCTATTAAACCTGTGTATTGAGGAAATCATTCTAGAAGCCAGAATGTATGGAGAATAATAGAGCACCAAGTCTGGAGGAAGATTTACTAACAATATTCATTAGGTGTGTAATATAATCTTACTAATATATAGTGAAGAAGACTTAAAAACTTACCACAGAAGATCAAAGACCACAGTTTTCAATAAGGCTTAGATCTCAACATCAAGAAAACAAAATTCTCAACACTTACAATAGGCCAATATAATAAGTGGAGAATCAGTTGAAGTTTCAATGAATTCATTTTATTTAAATCCACAATCAGCACACAAGGTAGTAGTTGTTAAGTGCTATTGAATCAACTACAATTTATGCATTCTTCTTGTTGTTGTTATATGCCATCAAGTCGCTTGCCACTCATAGCGACCCTTGTACAACAGTCATAAATCTTGCTCTGTCCTGTGCCAGTCTCATTGTCTCTGACACATACCCTGTTACTCCAATCACTGAATCAATCCACCTCACAGAGGTCCTTCCTCTTCTGTGCTGTCCCTCCAACCTCCCAAGCATGATGTCCTTCTCCAAGGAGTGGTTCCTCATTGCAACATGTCCAAAGTATGTCAGACGAAGCTTCAGAATCCTTGCCTCCAAGGAGCAGACTGGTTTAACCCTCTCCAGTGTGAACCTGTTCATTTTCTTAGCAGTCCATAATATATTCAATACTCTTCTCCAGCACCACAGCTCAACGGCATCAATTATCCTTCTATCCTTCCTAGTCATTATGCAACCCTCTGATGCGTAGCAGGTGATTGAGAAGACTGTGGCCAGTATCAGGTGCACCTTAGTCTCCAGAATGACAACATTTCTCTTCAGTACTCTGGAGATGTCCCTAACAGCAGACTTTCCCATGGCAATAGATCTTTTAATTTCCTGGCTGCTGGTGCCAAGAGTTTTGACTGTGAAGCCAAGCCAACTAAAGCTGTGAACAATCTCAATCTCTTCACCATCCATACTGATGCTGCCAATTGGCTCAGTGGTAAGAATCTTTGTTTTCTTGATATTAAGCCTCAATCCATAGTGAAGGCTGCAGTCCTTGACCTTTGGCCACAAGCACTTCAGATCCTCCGCAGTTTTAGCAAGCAGGATTGTGTCATCTGCACAATGCAGATGTTGATAAATCTTCCACCAATCCTGATGCCACAGTTCTCCTCATGGAGCCCAGCTTCCCGGATAATCTGTTCTGCATACAGGCTGAAAAGGTATGACGATAGGACACATCCCTGGCACACACCCTTTCCAGTTTTGAACCAGTGTTTCTTTGCTCTGTTCTGAAGACTGCCTCCTGGTCCAAGTATAGGTTTCAGATTAGTACAATCAAGTGTTCTGGGATTCCCAATCTTCTCAGAGTTAGACACAGTTTGTTGTGACCCACATAGTCAAATGCCTTTGCATAATCAATGAAACACAGATAGATATTTCTCTGGTATTCCCTGCTTTCAGCTAAGGTCCATCTAACATTAGCTACAATATCCCTAGTATCATGACCCCTTCTAAATCCAGCTTGGACTTCTGGCAGTTCTCTGCTGACGTGCTGTTCCAATCATTTTTGGATAATCTTCAGCAGAATCTTGCTTGAAAGTGAAATCAATGATGTTTGATTATTTCCACACTCTGTTGGGTCACCTTTCTTTGGAATGGAAACAAATATAGGTCTCTTCCAGTCAGTCAGCCATGTGGTTGTCCTCCAGATTTCTTGGCATAACTTGGTGAGCACATATAGGGCAGCATCTGCTGGTTGAAATATGTCAATAGGCATACCATCTATTTCTGGAGCCTTATTTTTTGTCAATTTTCCCTCTCATCCTGATGCTACATTCTTCACACAGTACAGTTCCTCAAATGATCTTTTCAGCAAGGAGATTGAATAGGTATGGAGAAAGGATACATCTCTGATGCACACCTTTCTGGATTTTGAAGAGTATAGTATAGTTACTCTGTTCAGACAATAGCTTTTTTTAAGTATAGATTTTGCAAGAGCACAATTAAGTGTTCTGAGCTTCCCGTTCTTCTAAATGTTAGCATAATTTGTTGTGATATACAGCCAAATACCTTTGTATCATAGATAGACATATTACTAGTATTCTATGCTTTCAACCTGACAATAGTAATGATATTCCTAGTGCCAAAGCCTCTACTAAATTCTGATTGAGTTACTGGAAATTCTCTGTCAATGTAGTGTTTTAGATGTTTTTGAATAGTCTTCTGTAAGATGTCATTTACATGTGATATTATTCATATTATTTAACAATCACAGCTGGTAAATTTGAACTACTGACCTTTCAATTAATAGTTGAGCATTTAACAAACAACAGTGCCAGCAGGACTTTTTCAAGGTATGCAACAGAGAATATTAGCAGTGTGAAATGAG
>NW_006400050.1:1731961-1738269 GCF_000299155.1 Elephantulus edwardii | reverse complement strand
AAAAAAAAGTTAATTACTGTGAAACTTAGTCTCATATACTTGGATATGTTGCCTGGAAAAGCCAGTCCTTGAGAATACATTGAACTTGGAAAGGTGGAGGATCATTGAAATAAAGGAATACCCTCAAAGAGATGCATTGACTCGATGACTGTAACAAGAGTCTTGAAATCGATCTTGAAACGACACAAGATATAGCAAGACTTAGTTCTATTGTTCATAGGATGGTTATGAATTGTGATCCACTCTACAAAACCTAACAGAAACAACACTAAACACTTTTGTGACAGATGATCAACCAGTCATTAGAGGAAAAGAATAACAACCCTCTTGAAAGAGTATCCCAGTACAGTCAGGATGAATTACAGTTATGTATTAAAACCATAATATGTCTTTCATAATGTGTTCATGCACATCATTCACAGTTCCCTGGCCCTTGCGTTTCTTGCAAAGCTGTTATTCAAGTCGTAATTCATGCTGTAAACTAACATTAGCCTATAAAACTGTTTGAATCCAAAGAAACAGACAGACCTTATCTCATCATTTTTACTGTTTGTTTGTGATATATTTTCCCAACACAGTTATGTAAAAAATTTATATCACTTCACATATCCTTTCCATTTCAACATTACTTAAAATTAATCGTGTTAACAAGAATTTTAAGCCACAAAATAAGTGGATCCTGAATTGTATACAAGAGGCTCTGGATAATATCTAAATTATATGACAAGGTACATTATTATTAGGCTGAAGTTTATCTTTGTTAAAGAAGATATTACAATCTGTTTGTAACTTCTATTAGTAAGCTCTAAGATTCTGGAATATTGGGTATATAATGAAATTTTCTGAGCAGTGACTGCCAGTATTGGATATGTATTTGGTATTTAAGAACAATTATACATGCATATTGAGATTTTTTTAGTTTATTTACAAAATTCAAATACATTGCTTTTAAGAACAAATTCTTTCAATTTCCCTCACCCTGTCCCCATCAAATTGTACAACTCCATGATTAATCCACACCCCTCCTCTCCCTAATCCTCATCCTTCTGCTACCATCCTCTCCCACTCCTCTTCGATCCTTATATTCCTTCTACAATAATGGATTTATACAATATTTTTCCTTGTGGGACTGAGTTAGTTCTCTCAGCATAATCCTCTTCAGTCACTCTCAAGTCAGACAATAATTTCCAAAATCATTGCTCTTGCCTGCTGTATGTTCATTGTATGAATGTACCATAATTTCTCAATCCATGCATTTGTGGTTGGACTTTTGGACTGTTTCCATATTCTTGTGATGGTGAATAATGCTGCTATGAACACCGGCATACAAATCTCAGTTTGTGCCTCAGTTCTCATTTTCTCAGGGTATATTCCAAGTACAAAATGGGCAAAGGACATGGAAAGAATTTTCACAGAGGATGATATCCGAATGGCGAACAGACACATGAAGAAATGCTCCAGATCACTGGCAGTAAGAGAGATGTAAATCAAAACCACAATGAGGTACCATCTCACTCCAGCAACAGTGGCAAAGTTTAAAAGGGAAGCAAGTAATAAATGTCAGGATGTGGCGAGAAAAGAACTCTTATACATTGTTGGTGGGATTGTAAAATGGTACAACCATCCTGGACGGCAGTTTGGTGCTTCTGCATATTGTTTTTTAATATGGTCAAGACTATTCTTTGTTCCTAGCCTTCATTAATAAATTAGTCTATTTTTGTGACATAATTATAATAAGTATTGATTTTAATTATATTAAAATAGTTGTGTAAAAGTTAAAGATGCTGTAAAACTTTTCAATTGATTAGTATTTTGTGTTTCATTGACTATGCAAAGGCTTCTGACTATGTGAGCCACAACAAACTGTGGCTGACTCTAAGAAGAATAAGAATCCCAGAACAATGCTTAAGCGAAATCTATACTTGAACCAAGAGACAGTTGTCAGAACAGAGGAAGGAGACACTGCATGGTTCAAAATCAGAAAGGGTGTCCTCCAGGGACGTATTCTGTCTTCATACCTTTTCAATCTATATGCAGAGCATATAATCAAGGATCCTGGGCTGTATGAGAAGAAATGTGGCATCAGGATTGGAGGAAGATTCATCAACAACTTGCATTATGCAGATGACACAACTCTGCTTGCTGACAGCCTATTGTAGCCTTAGATCCAGATCGGAATCTTGCCCTGTCCTGCACCATCCTCATGATTTCTATTATCCTTAAACTTGCTCTGGGAGTCATTGCACCAATCCATATTTTTTAAGATCTTCACCTCATTCACAGACTCTTTAGCTTTCTCAGAATGCTGTATTTCTCCAAGCGCTGGTTTCTTCTGAAAATATATCTAAAGCAAGTGAGTTGAAGTTTCATCATCCTTGCCTTTATGAAGGTCTCTGGTTGCACTCCTTTAAAGACATATTTGTCTTGAAAGATGCTGGCATATTAAATTCTTTTTACTTTCACCTAATTAAAATGTATCAATTCTTCAGCATTCCATAAGAATTCACGGTCTAAATTTCAGCTGCATAGCAAACAATTGAAAATATAAAATATTGGATAAGGTGTACTTTAGTCTTTAAGCTGACATTCTTACTCTTTAGAACTTTGATCAAGTATTTTATTGAAGATTTGCCCATGCAACACATTTTCTGATTCTTGGCTGCTGCTACAATAGAGGTTGTGGATCCAAGAGAAATGAAAGTGTTGACAACTTCAATCTTTTATCTATCTATAATAATAATACATACTGGTTGGTGATTTTGCTTTCTTAAAGTTGATAGGTAAGACATTTTGAAGGCTGTAGTCTTTAATCTTCTGCAGCAAGTGCTTCAAATATTTTTCACTTTTGACAAGCAAGTTTGTTTCATCTGCTTAATGCAGGTTTTTTAAGAGGTTATTCTCTACTTTTAATATCATATGATTCTTTACATATTTCAACTTCTTGAATGATTCTCTCAGCACAAAAATTGAATAGATAGGGAGAAAATATGAAACTCTACCCACATCATTCCTGATTTTAGACTATGAAGTGTTCCCTTGCTCTGTTCAGAAAATAGAGTCTTAGTCTGTGTAAGGTTTCACATAAGCACAGTTAAATGTTCTTGGATTATCATTCTTCTCAATGTTAGTCATAAGTTGTTAAGGTTAACACAGTCTTTGCATAACAAATAAAACACAAGTAAACCTTCTTCTGATATGCTCTTCTTTCAGCCAAGTTCCATCTGACATCAGCAATACTATCCCTTGTAACATGACATCTTTTGATGCAGCTTATATTCTTAGAAGTTCTCTATTGTATTTAAATAATCTTCAACAGTATTTTATTTGAATGTGATATGAAAGGGTTTTTTTATAATTTCTATGGTTTGCAGGATTGTCCATTTTGGGAATTGTTACAAATACAGATCTCCTTCAGTCAGTTGGCCAGGTAACCATCCTCCAGATTTCTAGAATGTTGAGTGTGTACAGTGGCACATTTTTGTGTTGAAGCATAGCAATTGGTATTCTCTTAGTTACTGAAAACTTTCCCTTCCTATTGCAACTAGGGTTTTTTTCCTTTAGTAATTTTGACCCAGGATAAGATTCTACCATCTAAAATGATTTAGCACCAACCAATTGTTTTTCTTACAGTGATTGTTGTAATATTTGCCTTGTTATTTACATTTGCGTTTCTTTCAGTGTCTGTCTTTCATTTACTCAAATTGTATAGACTTTTGTTGTGTATTAATTTTTCTCTTATACAAAATTGACTCTTTTCTATAAAGAATAACTGTATCAAAAGAATTGGCAAACACTGATATATTTCAGAAAATATCATATGATCAGGAGCCAATGGTAATGAATAAATAAGTTCAAGCCGCATGAAAGGCATTTCTGATGGGGGTAGTGGCAGATAAAGCTCCAAGAATCAATGGGATACCAACTGACATGTTTCTCAAACAGAGGCAGCCATGGACATTCTTATAAGCCCATGCCAGGAAATTTGCAGAGAAGCTTAGTGGCCAACTCACTGGAAGAGATAAGTATTTGAGAATCACCATTCCCAAGAAAAGTGATTCAAAAGAATGTGGAAATTAAGAAACAATATTATAATATCACATGCAAGCAAAATGCTGCTGAAGATCATTTGAAAAATGGTTAGAACAGTTCATGTAGATAATTACCAGAAGTCCAAGGTGGATTTAGAAGAGCCATGGCTCCAGGGATATCACTGCATATGTCAAATGAATCCTGGCAGAAAGAAAAAAAAAGCCAAAAGAACGTCTATTAGTGCTTTATTGACTCGGCAAAGGCAATTGACTCAGTGGGCCATCGAAATTATGGCTAACAATGGGAAGAATGGGAATCTTAGAGCACTTAATTGTGCTCATGTGAAACCTATACCTAGAACAAGAAGCTGTTGTATTAACAGAGCTTAGAAACACTGTAAGGTTTAAAATTAGGAAAAGTGTACATCTGGATTGCATCCTTTCTCAATATCTATCCAATCTGTGTGTTAAGCAAATTATTTGAGAAGCTGAATTCTTTTAAGAAGAATATGACATTGGGGTGGAAGAATACTCATCAATAACCTTCGTTATGTACATGATAGCACATGATACAACCTTGCTTACTGAAAACAAGGAAAATGAAAAGCTCATTGTAGAAGATTTAAGATCATAGCCTTCAATATAGATTGCATCTCGATGTGTTAAAAATAAATAAAAATCCCCTCACAATTGAGCCAGTGGAAAGCATCATCACTGATGGATAAGAGATTAAAACTGTCAACACTTTATTTTATTGAATCCACAATCAATGCTCTTGGTAACAGAATTCAGAAGATCAGGAGATGTATTACAATGAGATATTGCAATGAGAAATATTGCATCAGCCATGGACCTCTCCAAATTTTGATGAGCAATGATGTCCATTCAAGGACTAAGGTGTGCCTGAATCAGGTCAAAGTCATTTTAATCACTTCCTACGCATCTGAGCGCTGGACAATTAAAAAACTCAAAATACTAGAAAATGAAGTAATGCCTTTGAGTTGTACAGTGTTGAAAAATACTGAATATCAAATGAATTCTCAAAAAACTAACCAGATATATGTTAGATAAAGTGCAACCAGAGGTAAAGATGATAAAGCTTTGTCTCACATTTTGGGCATGTTGCTAAGAAAGGGTATTCCTTGTAGGGAGCTACCATGCTTGGGAAGGAGGGGGGATGGCAAAAGAAAGAAAGAGCCTCAACGAGGTGGACTGACACAGAGACTGCAGCAGTGGGCTCAAATATGTCAGAGATTTTGAGGATGGTATAGGATAGAAAAAGGTTCAGATCTTGTTTTCATATATTAAGTGTCCTTTTGAACTTTTTATTTATTTCACTGAGGATAATGTATTCCAGTTTTATCCACGTTGTGAGATTTTCCCACAGGTTCATCATTTTTCAATGTTTCTAACATTAGGAAGAATGATATTTCCAAAGAAAACTATCATGCTCCTGAAAAAACACACACAAAAAAACGAACCTATACATTGTTGTTGCTGCCAACTCATAGTGACTCTATGAACAAAAGACCTAACACCTTTCACTTTGTCATTTCTCAACGTTCATAGACATGTGGTTTAGGATGTGGATGCCAGTCTGACAAAATCTATGCATAGACTGAAGAGAAAAAAAAAAACCAAACCAAAAAACTTGCTGTACAGAGGTATCTAGTATTTTCTCTGATGTTGAACATTATCACACTGATGTGTCAAATGCAACAATGGTTATCTATAGTAGACAGCGTTTGGTGGAGCTCCCCACTTAAAACAAGTTTGGAAGTAGGAATGGCATCCACTTCCAAAATAGCTTGCCTCCAGAAACCCTATGAACTTGGAGAAATGATGAAAGTAATAAAATTGTACAATTGTTCTTGTCTTTTGTTCATAGGGTCGCTATGAATCGTCTATGACTTGACAGCACTTAATAACAACAATAACAGCAGCAGCATAGAGAGAGCTCAGTTGGCCTAGTAGACAGAAAGTAATGCTACTAAGCCAAAGGGTGTGACTTTAATGTGTGGCCCTCAGACCTGTTTTTAATTGGTTTTGGTCAAACATTCTCCTAAGTGGCATAGCACTGGTCTCTCTGTTCGCTGTACAGAGGTAACTCGTGGTTGCTGTGATGCTGAACACTGCGAAACTGACATGTCAAATGTGCTAATGGTTACCCATGGTAGACAGTGTTCATTGGAACTCCCCGATTATAAAAAGCTTGGAAGCAGGAGTTACATCCACTTCTGAAATAGCTTTCCTCTGGAAAACCTATGAAATTGGAGAAAC
>NW_006400050.1:1726469-1731597 GCF_000299155.1 Elephantulus edwardii | reverse complement strand
CCCCCACAACACACCAAAATAGCAAAAATCCTTAACATTAGACAAACAGGAAATACCAGGAAACATGGATAAATCAAGAAAGGTAGAAATTATCAGTGGATTTCAACTTTCTTAAATCTATTACCAACATCCTAGGACCAATGTTAAGAAGTCAAGTGATATATAAGGCAAATATAATGTCTAACACCTCTTTAAAGTGTTAAAGAACAAGAATCCCATTCAATCGTTAAGTGCATCTGACCCAAGAGATATTATTATCAATTGCGTTTTATGTATGTAAAAGCTGGACAATCACTAAAGAAGGCCAAATAATAATAAATGCATTTAAATGGTGGCTTTCGTGAAGAATATTGAAACTATCAAAAGAGTAAGCATCTATTTTGGAAGAGGTATGACTAAGATGCTCCATAGAAGCAAAGATAGTAAGATTTCATGCCACATACTTTGGTCATGTGTTCAGGATGAATTTAGAAAAGAACATTGTGATTGAAAAAGGAAAGAGGGAATGTGAGAAAGATCCTCCATCAGATGTACCAACGCCATGACTGGAACAATGAGCTTGAGCATAGACGAAGAGAAGAGTGTAAAACGGTGATGCAGTACTGGCCAAAGGTCTAGTCTGTCAAACTCATACCTGACTCGTAAGGCTACTATGAGTCAAAATCAAGTAAAAGACAGTGACAACAACAAGAATCTCTTAATATGTATATGAACCACTGATCTGGTTTGGTTTTTGTTTTGTTTTTTTTTTTTAATTGTCTCCTCATGTCCTTTACCCAGGTTTCAATTGTATTATGTGTATTTTCTTTAACAATAAGTTGTATGAATTTTGTTAAGTAGGTTTTTAAGATATGGCCTGGCCATTTTATTCCCTAGGCTGCAGCTTCTTTCTTCTTCTAATAGAGAACCCTTATGATAAGTTATTGTTTATATGTACGTTGAGTCAGAAACAACTCACAGCTGACCCTCCAATGGGTTTTCACAGTCAATAGATGCATGGGAGAAGACTGTCCATTTTCTTCCATGAAGCACCTGGTGGATTTGAACTGAATGCCTGTGGAGTGGCAGTGCAACACTTTATCACTAGGACCACAAAGCACTGTCTTTTGATAAGTTGTCGCTATTTTTTTTATGTTGTGGATTAAAACGTGTGCTTCTGGTTTTCAGTGTTAGTCCCTACCAATAAGCCACCAGACATTTCGATGAGTAGTTGTTGTTGTTGTTGTTGTTGTTATGTGCCATTGTTGTACACTATGTACAACACTATGTTGCAACTCATAGCAACCCTCTGTACAAGAGGACTAAATGCCACTATACCCTGTGCCAACCTCATCATCTCCAACACACTCATTCCCACCACTCCATTCACAGAATTGATCCATCTCATCAAGGGTCTTTCTCTTCTGTGCCATCCCTCCACTCTCCCAAACATGATGTCTCTCTCCAAGGACCAGTCCCTCCTTGCAACATGCCCAAAGTATCTCAGATGAAGCTTCAGTATCCTTGACTCCTGAGAATATTCTGGCTTCACCCTCTCCAGGACAAATCTGTTTGTTCTCCTAGCAGCCCATGGTATATTCAACACTCGTTTCCAGCACCACAGCTCAAAGGCATCAATTCTCTTTCTATCATCCCTATTCACTGTCCAACTCTCTGATGCATAGCACATAATTGCAAAGACTATAGCCTGGATCAGGAGCACCTTAGTCTCAAGCCTGATATTGTTGCTCTTCAGTCAGTACTCTTGAGAGGTCGTTCACAACTGACTTTCTCAATGCCATTAGTCTCTTGATTTCCTGGCTGCTGTTACCAAGAGTGTTGACTGTGGAGCCAAGTAAACTAAAACTGTTAACTATCTCCATCTCTCTACCATCCGTACTGATGCTGCCAATTAGCCTAGTGGTGAGAATCTTTGTTTTCTTGATATTGAGCTTCAATCCATTTTGAATTCTGCAGTCCTTGACTTTCTTCTGCAACAAGTGCTTCAGGTCCTCCTCAGTTTCAGCAAGCAGGGTTGTGTCATCTGCATAACGCAGGTTGTTGACGACTCTTCTACCAATCCTGATGCCACATTGCTCCTCTTACAGCCCAGAGTCTTTTGATGAGTACACATGTTTAATTTTAGGAGATCCAGCGTAACAACGGAGAACTGTTAAAAATCCAAGTTTGGTTTAAAAGAAGATGTGACACTAGGGATAGCATTGCTCATGTCAAATGCCTCTTAGTCAAAAGCACAATGTCCCAGAAAATGCCTACTTATACTTTGTTGACTATGCAAAGGCATTTAACTGTATGGATCATATTGCATTATAGCTAACATTAAGAAGAATGGGAAAACTCATACAATTAAGTGTGTTTATGAGAAATCTGTGCCTAGAACAACAAATTGTTGTGTGAACAAGAAACTACTATATAGTTCAAAATCAAGAAGGGTGCGGAATAGGTCATTTGAGAAGCTGGTCTTTAGGAAAAAGAAGGTGGAATCTTCTTTTTTTTAAATTTTATTTTATTAATTTTAGTGAACATTTACAGAGATTTTGGATTTCCATTTCCGTTTCTCTACTCCCACCCCCCAGTTTGTTCCTCTCTCTTTTTCCCCCCTTTAAAGTCTGTTTTAATTGTCCTATTGCCACAGTGCTTGTCAAAGCCAGTTCTGAGTAATCTCCTTTGTCAGTGTGTCCTTTGCCATTCCCTATCACTCTTCCTTGAGAGAGAGATTTCACCCTGATTCATAAGGAAAAGGGCATGGCGTATTCTCTTAGCTACTTCCTGCTGAAAAGGGACAGTGTAGGTTCAGAGGTGGCAACTTCTTCAAAAGAAGGATTAAATGAAAACTTATCAATGGCCTGCATTATGCAGATGACACAACCTTAACACTGAAAGTGAGAAAGACTTGGAGAACTGTGGGAAGATTAAGGAAGATAATTCTCAATATGAGTTTTATCTCAACATCAAGAAAACAAAAATTCTCACCAGTGGGCCGAAAAGAAGCAACATAATAGATGAAGACAAAATTAAAGTTGGTAATGATGCCATCTTCCTTGAATCCATGATGAAGACCATTGGAACCAGCAGTAAGGTAATCCAAAATGAAACTGCTTAGGGAAAATCTCTCTCAAGGACCTCTCCAGAATGCTAAAGGGCAACAATATTGTCTAAAGACTAAGGTATGCCTAATTCAAGCCATGGTCTTTTCAAATGCTTGCTATGCCTTTGAAAGCTGGAAAATGACTAAGGATGGTAGAAGAAGACTTGATGTCTTTGTCTTGTGGTGCTAGAGAAGACTACTAAATAGTCCCAGGGACTTTGAGGAGAACAAACAGGTATGTCCTGAAGAAAGTGACCCTTCATAAGATGGATTGGCAAAGGGCTGCATAACTGGGGAAAATATGTTAGAGAGGGTGACTCTGGCTCACAATAGGACAAGATAGAGTCATAGTTCATAAGGTCACTATGCGTCATTGTCAACAACATTGCACATAACAACAACAATAACAATCGCCTAATCTATCGTCTGCTATTTGTGAATTTTTCGCTATGGAAATATTCTATTTGATGCTGAGTATTAAGGCCCATCATGTTGTCTCCATTAACTCATCTTGATTGTAATGTCCATTTGGACTGCAATTTGGTAAAAATCTTCCATTTCCTCCTCTTTGGCTTTATCTGTTGTTGCATATATTTGAATAGTTTTCATATTAACAGGTCTTCCTTGTATTTTTGTTGTTGTTGTTATGTGCCGTTGAGTCACCTGTGACTCATAGCGACCCTATGTACAACAACCCTTCCTTGTATACATATTGATAATATTCTATTACTCACATTGTACTTAAGGATAGGGTTGCAGGAAGATGAAACTCAGGGAAAATAGCAAAGGGGTAAATCAGCACGAATGCTTTAGTGAGAAGAATGACTTTTCTTCCTTAGCTAAGTTCCAATGGGATTCAATTCCAAAATTAATATCTCCAGATATCTAAGAAGTATCAATCCAGATACTTCTTGGAGAAGATGCAGCCAGAGTGGCCGTTGGAGGAAAAGATGATAATACTTTGTCTCACTTAACTTTGCAAATATTGCTGTTGACAGGCCATTTCGTGGAGAAGGGCATCATGTTTGCGAAGGTGTAGGGATGGCAAAAAAGAGCAAGACTCTCAATCAGATAGTTTGACTCAGAGACTGCAACAATAAGTTCAAGTGTGCCACAGATTATAAAGCTGGAACAGGAAAGAACTGGGTTCAGAACAGGTATTCCTAAGGTCACTATGAGTCCTAGTCAACTCCACAGCACTTAACGTCAATATGGGTTCTTTTTTTCCCCATTCATAATCTTTAGAATTTTAAGTTTTGCAATTAAGTCTTGATTCACTTTTACTTAATTTATGTATGCCTGTAGTAACGTCAGTGGAGCGGGATGTGTAGGCACGATGCTAATCTCCCTTGAGAAATGGGGGGATGTATTATGTGTGATATACAACTGTACATGCTTTGGAACTTGATGGAAGATAATAGGAGGGGGACTATGTGAGAAGATGAAGGTTAAGAAGATTGAGGAGTCACATCACAGACTACAAGACTAGAAATGAATTACTAAGGGAAGCCAGTATACTAAAATTTTGTGACAAATTCTTCATAAGAGCCGCATATTTCAACAACACATTCTTAATTATAATTTTTTTCTCTTCTCTGAATATTTCTATTTGAAACATTCACAGCAATGAGCACAATCCTCAACAGTAAGGGTTACAGCTTATGAAAAGGGGGGAAAAGTATCTTTCTTATTTATTTAAATTTTCACAGTATCTCTAAAAGTGAAATAATGAGTGCACAGTTACAAATCTACATTCTTGTCAATCATCTATCATATACTCAACAACAAAAATAAATAATAGTTTTAAGAAAGAGAGGTTGGTTGTTACTCAGAAATTTGGGTCAACAACAATCATTATTTGAACAATTTTCTATTTTTTATTAAATGTGTTATGGAGTTTTTAAGTAGGAAAAGAAAAGAAAATAAAAATTAAAAGCATTTCCCTCTATGAAAATTATATTAATTTTTTATAGCCCTTTTCTGTCCACTTGCTGTAGAGAGGTAACTCGTGGTTGCTGTGATGCTAAACGCTGTGACACT
>NW_006400050.1:1721590-1725389 GCF_000299155.1 Elephantulus edwardii | reverse complement strand
AACAACAACATAATTAAAAATGCCAATAAATTTATCTTTATTGAAAAAAATGATCATTCCATGATTATCCTGCCTTCTTCTCCACATTTGCACCTTCAAAATAATAACTATTATTGTAATGCAGACTTTTTCTATTATGATCTGAATAGGTCCCATTAACTGTATGTGCCTATAATATAGACTAGTGACATTCTTGCTATTGTTTTATGGCATTGAGTTAACTCTGCCTCATAAAAACTTTGTGTACAGCAGATCAAAACATTGCCTGAAAATGTACCATCCTTATAAGTCTCTTGGTATACTCATTTCAAATAATTTAACCAAAACTCAGAAACAATAACTATACAAACAAATCATAGCAGATGAAATTCACGGGAAAAAAATTCCCTAAACTAATGAAAGAAGTACAACTTTAGTTAAGTTCAATATCATAAGTCATATCATGGTCAAGGGAAGATTGTTTAAAAGTTTACGAGTTGCTCATATTCAAGCTCAATTGAAGAAATTAAAAGTTTCACCAATGCCAGAATACATTCTTGATAATCTCACATCTGAATCTAGAAATCATTTTAAAAATCAATTTCATTCATTCAGCACTAATGACAAAAGGTGGCGTGAATTGTGAGATGCTGTAAAATGTAAAACTATGTTAAAATAATTTTCAAAATCAGAAAGGAAATATTAAAATATATCTGGTGTAAAAACAATGTACAAGAACTTTATGAACTTTTTAAGTAAACTGTAATTAAATAAAAAATATGTACATATATCAGAAAAGATATATGCATATTGTAGCTAATGTTAGATATATCTTAGCTGAAAGCAAGGAATACCAGAAAGATGTCTATCTGAGTTTCATTGATTATGCAAATGTATTTGACTGTGTGGATCATAACAAATTGTGGCTGACTCTGAAAAGAATGAGAATCTCAGAACACTTGAAATATTCAAAATCCCTAGGAATACTCAACAGTAACTATTATGCAGATGGTACACTGTATGCTGGAAGTGAGCAGGCGTAGAAGCACTTGCTAAAGAAGATAAAAAAAAAATGCAGTCATCACTATGAATTGCACGTCAGTGTTAATAAAATACAAATTCTCACCACTGAATTGATAGGCAACATGAGGATAGATGGAGAAAAGATTGAAACTGCCAATGCTTCATCTTACTTGGATACACAACCAATACACTTGGTACCATCAGGCAAGAGATCAGGAGATTTATTGCACTGGAAAAGTCTACAGACAGGAATCTCTCCAAAGTATTGAGGACCAAAGATGTCAGTTTGAGAATTAAGGTCCACCTGTTTCAGGTCACGGTTTTTTTTCAATCACTTGTAATGCAACTGAGAGACAATGAATGAGGTTGAGAGGAGAATTGATGGCTTTGAGTTCTAATGTTGAAAGAGACTATTGAATATCCTATGGACTGCAAAAGGAATGAACAGATACTTTGAAGATTGCTCTTTAGAGACAAGGATGGTAAAGCTTCCTCTCACATACTTTAAGTGTATTGCTAGGAAAGACTCTTCTTTGGAGAAGTATATAAAACTTGGGAAAGTGAAGGAACAATGAATGAGAAGAAGAACTTTAACAAGATTGCTTGAGACTACAGCTTTAGCAATGAACTCAAGCATGTCAGAGATTGTGAGGATTACGTAGGATAAGACAGATTTCAGATCTGTTGTTCACAAGGTTTTTTGGTACTCGTGAAAAGGACTGAATATACCATGAGAGACGAAAAGGAATAGACGAATATGTCTTAGAAGAAGTAAAGCCAGAATGCTTCTTAGAAGTTAGGATGGTGAGAACTTTTATCATGTACCTTAGGTACATTTTCAGAAGTAGTCAGTCTCTAAAGCAGGACATCATGCTTGATAAAGTAAAAAAATGAAATGTCCTGATCAAGACATTCGACACTGCTTCCAACCAAAGGCTTTGGTGTAGCAGTAAGTGTGAGGATAACAAAAAGCAGGTACTGTCTTATATAGCTATATATAGGTAACTAGATAGGAAGTTCTGGTGGCCGAGTGGCAAGAATCTGTGCTGTAATCCTGAAGGCACAAGGTTTGAGGCCACCAGCTGCTCTATATAAGAAGGATGGGCAGTATCTTCTTCCCTGTGTGACTAACTATCTCTGAAAACCTACTGGAGAGTGAGCTGTGGGTCAGTTCTGACTTTATGGTGCACAACAACAACAACAGCAACATTGTTGTTTTTAGGTTCCAACTAGTTGAGCACATACAACATTTTGCAACCTTGTGAACAATTCTGAACTCTGTCCTGTTCTGTGTCATGTTCATCATCTCTGACACACTCAAGTCCATTACTGGAGTTATTGTATCAATCCACTTAATTGAGGGTCTTCCTCTCCTTCACTGCCTCTCCACCTGTCCAAGTACGACATCCTTTTCCAGGGAATAACCTCTCCTAACAACATGCTCATATTTGTGAGATGAAACTTTATCATACTTGCCTCCAAGGTGCACTGTGGGTGCACCATTTCCAAG
Source organism: Elephantulus edwardii (assembly GCF_000299155.1). Taxonomy (NCBI): domain Eukaryota; kingdom Metazoa; phylum Chordata; class Mammalia; order Macroscelidea; family Macroscelididae; genus Elephantulus; species Elephantulus edwardii. The sequence continues at coordinate 1,722,877 of NW_006400050.1, read as the reverse complement.
ATATAACTGTTCTTCTAGTATTCCATGGGACATTTTGCACTCTTCTCCAATACTGCAGTATAAATTCATTATTTGTTCTTCTGTCACCCTTATTCATTGTCTGAGTCTCAGATGCAAAGCAAATGACTTAAAAGACTGTAGCATGAATCAGGAGCCTCATATTCCTCAAACTCACGTATTCCTCCTTAAAAGTTTGGAGAAGCCTCCAACTATAGTCTTTCCCAGTGCCATAAGTCTCCTGAATGCAAGTAGTAAGTGTATTGATTAAGGATCCAGGAAGAGGAAGTTGAAGGTTCCAATCTTTTTCTCAATCTGTAATAATATTGCCAATTGGTCCAGTGGCAAGGACTTTTGTTTTCTTGACATTCATCTATAATTTTTATTGAAGACAGCATTCTTTATTTTCTACAGGATGTGCTTTAGTCCTCTTCACTTTCAGGAAACACTGTTGTGTAATATGCATAATGAAGGCTATTGATGAGTCTGCCTTCGATCCTGCTGCCATGTTCTTCTTCAGAGTCCAGAGTCTAGATTAATTTGTTCAGCATACAGATTAAATGGATACGAGGAAAGGATATAACCTTGATGCATATCTTTCCTAATTTTAAGTCATGTGGTGTTCTCTCTCTCTTTTATTTGCACAACAGCCTCTTGTTCCAGGCTTAGGTTTTACATGAGCACAGTGAAGTTACTAGGATTCGGCTCAATGGTACCTAAGTAAAATAAGAATTCTCCATATCTACAATATATAACTTTCCAATACAAATCCAATCCTAATGGCAGCATATCATTTTCTTCTATCTCAATCCACACTTGCTTGCCTTTTAAAAAGTCTCTTGAGGCACATTGGTAAGAAATTGTGCTGCCAACATGTAGCGATGTTATCTGAACTCACCAGGGGATTCCCAAGAGAAATACTGTCTCTGAAAACTAGCTGATGGTTCAGTTATGAGTCAGGTTCAACTGGACAGTACGCACCAGAAAGAAGTGTAACTTGAAGGAAGCCATGGTGAGAAAGAGGTATTGTTATCCCAACTCATGCTGTTTGAATCTACCAGCTGCTGTGGGGGAGAAAGGTGGGCAACCTCCCTTCATGTGATTGATTGTCTATGAAAAGATAGTGAAGCTATGAGACAGTTCTGACTCAAAAGGACGTACCAGCAATATTATAATGTAGAGGAATCCTACATGAGAGTGTGACACTTGTGCTGCTAAGTGAAAAGTCAGCACTTGAACTCTGCCATGTTTTCCTTCAGATTATGATAGGCAGTCTCCTTCTGTAAAGAT
>NW_006400050.1:1716388-1719395 GCF_000299155.1 Elephantulus edwardii | reverse complement strand
CCCTGAACATCTCATAGATAGCCAAAAGAACAAACAAGGATGTCTTGGAGAGGGTGCAGCTGGAGTGCTCTTTGAAGGAAAGAATGCTGAGGCTTCACCTCACATACTTCAGGTATGTTGCTAGAAGGGGCTATTCCTAGGTGAAGGACATGATGCTGGGAAGGGTGGATGGTCGGCCAAGGAGAGAAAGAGCCTCAACTAGGTAGATTGACATCCTAACTGTTGCAATGGCCTTTTGTGTGTCAGGAAGTGTGCAGATGGAGCAGGATACAGCAAGGTTCAGCTCTTTTGTTCATAGGGTCTTTGTGAACCATACTCAACTCAACATCACCTAACAACAGCAACAACATATTAATATGAAGCACGAGATTGTAGTTTCATCAGAAGAGAACTTATATTAAGTTGAACTGAATACTGCCTATTCTCTGGTTCTATTTAAGGAATATTGTTTTATATAAAAATGCATTTTAAAATAGAAATGATTATATTCATCTAGCTCTATCATAATCAATGTCAATTACTCAAGTATATTCTAATTTCAGACCACTACATGAACCCTTCACAAAATAAAGAATTTGTTTTTTACACAATACAAAAGTACATGGAAGTACTAAGGACTAATTACTATATCTCTTCATCTCTTATAAAGGTTTCTGTTGGTGCCATAAGTGTCAGTGAGTTATGGTTCTTTCATACACATGAAAAAAGATAATGGTTATAATACCACTATGTGAATTTAAACTTTCAACCTTCCATCACAAGTTAAAAATTAGCTTCCAGAGCTTTTAGAAGCCAGCTGCCCTTTTCAAACTGTATTTCCAGTGCATCAGTCTGATTGATTTATTCATGGTAAATGTTACCCACTCAATTCCTTGTGTGTGCAACTGAAGATGGCTACATAAGTGCTTGCTAAACCTTGGCAATCATCTCAGATGTAACTTTGCAAAACACTGAAAATTCCTTCCTTGGGTCAAGACAACGGCCAGGTTCTCAATGTCAGCTGGCACAGACCGTAAATTCTAGTTTACTTCTAATATCAGATGTGAACAGTTTTACTATTCCAGGAAGTACAACTTCCAGAAACTGGCAGAGCCTCTCCAGTAATCAAAACACTCATTGATCTTGAACTTAACGGACAATACAAATGTACATTAAAGAGTATTTTCAGAGAAATCCATGTCTATCATTTTAATGTCCTGCATTTCAATGCAAGTCTAATTAAAGTAAATGCATATTAAAACAATGTGAAGGGAAAAATGCAAAGAAGTACTAAAGTTTATGTTCCAAAATGCAAGTACAGGAAGAAAAACAATAAATAAAAAGGCTAATTTTTATTTTACTGAGATTATCTAATTTCCCTTTGTTTAAAGATGTATTCATTCATGTTATTTTTAACTTTGTATCTCTGATTTTACATTGTACATTGGTTTTGTTTTGTTGTTGTTTTTTTCACATAATAAATATATAGTTGGACTAGGTGACAGCCGTCAGAACAGATTAAAGAAATACTGCATGGTTCAAAATCATGAAGGATGTGTGCCAGGGATGTGTCCCGTCTCCATACCTTTTCCATCTATATGCAGAATATATCACCCACGAGGCTGGGCTCAGTGAGGACAAATCTGGCATCAAGGTTAGAAGAAGACTCATCAACAACCTGTGTTATGCAGGTTACATACCTTTGATCACTGAAGTCAAGGAGAATAGGAAGCACTTGCTGCAGAAGATCAAGGACTGCAGCCTTAAGTGTTATTGGAAGCTCAACATCAAGAAAACAAAGATTTTCATCACTGGGCCAATTGGCAGCTTCAGGATAGGTGGTGAAGAGATTGAGATTGTTAACAGCTTCAGTTTACTTGGCTCCAAAATCAACACTGTTGGTACCAGCAGCCGGGAAATTAAAAGACAAATAGCATTTGGAAAGTCCACAGTCAAGGACCTCTCAAGAGTACTGAAGAACAACATGTCAGTCTGGAGACTAAGGTCCACCTGATCCATGCCATATTCTTTGCAAATTGTAAATGCACTTGCTGTGTCTCAGAAAGCTGGACAAATGATTAGGGATGATAGAAGGAGAATTTATGCCTTTGAGCTGTGGGCTGCTCCTTGGAGGCATGGATTCTGAAGCTTTATCTTACATACTTTGGACATGTTGCAAGGAGGATGGAGGAACAGCACAAGAGAGGAAGACCCTCATTGAGATGGATTGATTCAGTCACTGGGGTAATGAGCGTGTGTCAGAGACAATAAGACTGGCATAGGATAGAGTGGGTTTTAGGGCTGTTGTACATGGGGTCACTATGAGCCACACGTAACTCAATGGCACAAACAACAACTAAAACCTGTTGTTGTTATTAATTTCTATCCAGTTAGATCTGACCCATAGCTAGCCATTTGGTTAGCTTCAAAGACAGCAAATTTCCTCGGAGGAGATTGCCCTTCTTTCTTGCATGGAGTAACTAAAGAACTCAAACCTAGAGCTGTTGGGCTGGCAGAGCAACTCCTTGTTACTAAGTCACAAGAGACTCATCAAGAAAGCTCTACTTTCTTAGACACAGGTAGTTGTTCTGCTAACACACAGCCTTTTTGGGGATTCAAATCCACCAGATGCTCCATGGACGAAAGATGGGAAATATTCTGGCAAAGAAAGCCTAAAAGAACCAAACTTTTGGTTCTATGTGTCAGAGAGGATGAGGATAGCACATGATGCGGCTATATTCCTGTCAGCTGTTTATAGGATTGTGATGAGTCAGACTTGCTGATATTGAGCTTCTCCAATGACTTCTTCCACAAGGGTAGTTATCTGATTCCTATGCAATCACACCAAGTGAGATCTGAGACGACCAAGAGAACAAAACAGGACATGGTGCTGGGAAGAGTGGAACGATGATGGACAAGTTGACCCTCAACTAGGTGGACTAACATGAAGACTGCTACAATGGACTCTTGTGTCAGGAAGTAAGAGTGCTCACTACAAGTCATACTTGAATCTATGACACCTAACAAC
>NW_006400050.1:1713944-1716118 GCF_000299155.1 Elephantulus edwardii | reverse complement strand
TCTTTGTATGCCTTCCATTTCTTTTAATGCTTCCTGGATCATTAAATATTCTGTATATGTTGTTGCTGTTGTTTTTGTTGTGTATTGTTGAGTCAGTGTCGAGGACTCTCCTTCATAGGGTCACTATGAGTCGCCTGCGACTTGACAACACTTAGCAACGACAACAACAACAACATCGTTGAGCCAGAACTGATCCATGGCTGACCCTCTGGTGGGTTTCAGAGACAGGTATTGCAACTCATGACTTGAATTTGTTCTTTAGTTCCTTCACTTTAAGAGATGCTGAGCAAGTTCGGTCCTTTTGATTTTGATTTCTAACACAGCTCGTTGGACATTTCATTATAATACAGTCTAAGGATGACAGAAGAAAAATCAATGCCTTTGAGTTGTGGTGCTAGAGAAGACTCTTGAACATACCATGGACTATCAAGAGAACAAAGAAGTCTGTCTTGGAGAGGGTGAAAACAAGTTTCTCCTTGGAGGCTAGGATTTTGAAGCTCTGTCTCACAAACTTCGGGCATGTGGCCAGGAGGGACTGGTCCTTGTAGAAGGACGTTATGCTTAGAAGGATGGAGTGACGGTGCAGGAGAAGATGACTTCATATGAAACAGATTGATACAGTAAATAAACTAATGGGGGTAGGTGAGTTGGAGTCAGTGAGACTGGATGAGAATAGGGCAAACTTCAGAGCTGTTGTACATCGTACACTATAAGTCACAGACAACTTGATAACACATAACAACAGCAATAAGAAGTAATACTCAACCTACCAGCACCTAGTAAAAACAACCAAATATATGATGAACAATTTCTTTTTTTAATTGTCATCTTTCATTATCAACCGAAAATATGATAATGCATTCTCTAGTATTAAATAGAATTCCTGAATGGTATAAATGGTTAGTTATTATCTGACCAAAGGAAAATTTGGGGTTTACTCAGAGGTATGTACTTCTAAACAACCAGTCATTACAAACCAGGTAAACTCAGTTCTACTCTGGAAATTACAAAATCAACATGAGAAAAAACTTCAGTGCATGTTTTTGTTTTTTGTTTGTTTTTTAGAATCAAGTAGTTACAAATTCCATTAAAATAGGAAAGAAAGCAAGGAAATAATATTATTTGATCTAAGTGGTTTAATCCTCAGCATTAGATCTTCTGTTCAATATCTAACAGCCCTACCTAAAGTATAACAGCCCAACCTAAAATAGAACAGAAAAAGAAAGAACAATAGATACTAAAAGTTCTTCCAGTAATATTGCCCCACCAATTTAGTCATGGGTTAAAGGTCTGATATATAGAGAAAAAAGCACTTAAACAAATTGTTACTGCCTCATTCTTCAATATGAATTGTCAAGGAGCACCTAGCATATGAGATATACATCAAATAGTAAGTGACATGTCATTGTTGTTATGTGCCATTCAGTAGTCCACAAGTCAGAGCAACTTTACGTGAAATAGCTATGAACCCTGTCCTATTCTGAGCCAGTCTCACTGACTCTAACATATCTAACTCATTGTCTCAATTACTGTGTCAATACATCTTATCCAGGGTCTACTTCTTTAACACTGTCCCTTCACAATTCTGAGCACAATGTCCTTCTTCCAGAACCAGTCCCCGATGGCCGTGTGCCCAAAGTATGTGGGATAGAGCTTCAAAATCCTTGCCTCAAACCCCCCCCTTTTTTCCCCACCCTATTTGTTTTCTGCTGGTCCATGGTATGTTCAATACTCTTTTCCAGGACTACTACTTAAATGCATTAATTCTTCTGGCCTGGATCATGTGCAACATAGTTTCTAGGCTGACATCATGGCTCTTTAGTACTCTGGAGAGGTCCCCGACAACAGACTTCCCCAATGTAATTTTTCTTTTGATTTCCTGACTACTAGTGCCAAGAATGTTGACTGAGGTGCCGAGCAAATTGAAATTGTTAACAATCTCAAGCTCTTCCTCATCTATCTTGGTACTGGTAATTGGTACAGTGGTGAGAAATTTTTGTTTTCTTGATATTAAGCTTCAACCCATACTTAAGGCTGCTGATTTGATTTGTTGGATTTTTCTAACAATGAGTTGTGGGCTGGAAGCCTATTGTTTATGTAAACCAGAATTTGTTGAGCCCTGTATTTAAAAGATATCTGGGTCTCAACTAAATCTGGAAGTGATTGGACTATAT
>NW_006400050.1:1709811-1713801 GCF_000299155.1 Elephantulus edwardii | reverse complement strand
TCATGGTTGTCAAGTTGGAAGCAACAGGTTTTCAGAGACTGTGTATTTCTTAGGAAATTTCCTGTCTTTTTACCTCATAGCGGTCACGTAATTCTCATTAGGTAACTATATATCTATTTCTAAATCTAGATATAAACATAGACCTAGATCTATATTGTCTATGCCTATGTCTGTGTCAACTATAGATATTTGTAGAATGTTGTTATGTACCATAAGTCAGAGCCAACCCATAGCTGACTCTCCAATGTGTTTTCAAAGGCATTTAAATGCATGGGAGGAGATTGTTTATCCTTCTCCTGTGATTAGATGATGTATATGAACTGCAAATATAGAATAGATACACATATTCATTGTTGCTGCTGTGTTTTCAAAACTGTCAACAATTTCATTTTACTTGGATCCACGGTCAACACCCTTGGCACCAGCAGTCAGGTTATTAGGAGACCTACTGCATTGGGAAAGTCAATTGTGAGGAACCTCTCCAAAATACTGAGGGACAGTGATAATAGTTTGAAGACTAATGTGTGCCTGACTCAAGCCATGGTCTGCACAAACATATGCTATGCCTCTGAGAGCTAGATAATGAATAAGGATAACAAGAGAATTGATGCCTTTGAATTGTAGTGTTGGAAGAGGGTACTGAGAATTTTATGGATTGCCAAAGAACAAATTAGATATGTCTCAGGGAAAGTGCAGCCAGAATGCTGCTTGGAAGCAAAGATGGGGAAGCTTCATCTCACATACTTTGGGCATGTTGCTAAAAGATAGTATTCTTTGGAAAGGGGCGTTATATTGGAATGGTGTGGATCAAAAAAAGGGGAAGATGCTCAGTCAGACTAAGCGATGAGAGCAATGAGATCAATGTGTCAGAGAAGATGATGGTGGAAGAGGGCAGGGGAGGGATCAAATCTTTTGTTTTTAGAGTTGCTGAGTCATAACAGATATAATGAGACCTAAGAAAAATAACAACCCAATTATTTCATTCTTAAAGATCTACTTATAAACAAAAATAACCTGAATTTATGCTAAAACAACAAAAGTGCAAATCAAAATCAATGTTTTCTGAATTTTGTCTTTATTTCTTAGTGATATTAATAACCATTTTCTGTTCATAAATTAAGTAAATACAGGTATAATGTGCCTCCCTGAGTCCTCACTGTTCTACTACACAGATCATAGATGGTGAAGTTCATCAGGGAAGTTAATAAGTTACAACTCAGTTTGAAAACAGCATACTATTTTCCAATCAGGACAACTTCTACAGAATGTTCACAGGTCCTTTAATTTTCACCCTAGTGACTTTAATCCAGGATTTAAAAGCTTTCTTCGTTCTGCAAATAAAGATATTTCCCTGACTCCTTTGTTCCTCCAGCCAGCTTGAGTGAAGACAACTCTGACTCTGCTACCTGGGAAACATTCCTATTATGAAAGTTAAAGTTAAAAAAAAAACCCTTTTATCATTCTATTATTATTTTTTTAAGTATGAAATTTTTTTTATTGCTTAGACTGATAGAATATTAAAAACTTAATTCTATATTACATCTATATTATGTTTTTTTTGGTTTTTTGGGGGTTTTTTCCTATATTTTATTAATTTTCATAAACATTTACAGAGATTTTGGGTTTCCATTCATTCCTTGTTGCACTATTCTCTCTACCCTCCTCCCAGTTTGTTCTTATCCAAATGCCACAGTGCTTGTCAAAGCCAGTTCTGATTAATCTTCTTTGTCAGTATGTCCTTTGCCATTCCCTATCACTCCTCCCTGAGAGAGACTTCACCCTGAGTCATAAGGAAAAGGGGATGGCGTATTCTCTTAGCTACTTCCTGCTGAAAAGGGACGCTGTGGGTTTCAGGGTGAAGATCTTCTCTCACTATTCTAAAGGGCCCCTTTGGCAGTAGGAAACACATAGACTATTATGGAGATTGATTTTGGGATTTAGATGCACTCTTATTGATTGTGCTTGGCCGTACATGTTCATATCCTTGAAGATGTATCATGGGGGTGTTGCAACCTAGCTATTATTTATTTATACTTCTTCCACTTTAGATTAACAGAAATCTAATTGATTGCATATAAAGATTTTCAAGTAATATTCTATTTCATAACTATTTACTCCTGATGTTATTTCCAGTAATGATCCCTAAAAATCTATTGCTTCAAGTTAATTATGTTTTTCAGGGGTGATCCATTGCTTTGTTGAGGTTGTAAATCTCTACTGTAACAGATAATATATTTTTCCTGGGTAGCTAATGGATTTGAACCAATGATGTTTTGGTGAACAATTCAGCACATAATTAATGTCATTACCAAGATTCTTTTAAAAAAGAAAAGAAAATGACAATTATACCTTTTAAAAGAAAAAGGGAGAAAAGAATAGAGATATTCAACATGCTCAAAACTTATTGTCACTAAATTGGAACAGATTCAATACTAATCTTCCAGTGAGTTTCCAAAGAAAATACTTTCCCCCCTTTGAGAGACAGAAGCATAAAAACTACCAGAAAGGGTCAGTATTTGGCTTAGCAGTTTAGCTCACTGTAAACTACTCCACCAAAACTTTCTATTTAACCATAAAATTAAAAGAAAAGTGATGAGTTAACATTTCCACGATCAAAATGGACCTTATCAATAATTTTAAAAATAATTTGTTTAAAAGGACTGATCTATCAGTCTATTCATTGCATTAAAAGAATATATAGTTATAATTATGAATGTCAATATTTAAAATATGAGGTAAGACATGTCTATAATTGCTTAATCATTTAAACACAGTTTAAAATATTCTATTAGCATCTACTTTCACTTTTTTTAACATGGCAATGTAAAAAGAGGACAATATGAGCTCTCAAGTAAAAAAGAACTATAATTAATGTTAATTATAGTGTGGCATAATTTGATGAGTGAGTGAGGTAAAGGAAATGGGAAGGATCTTTTAAGAAAAACAATGTACTTAAAGCTTTGTAAATAAATCAGTATAAAATTTTAAAAAACCCACAAAAACCAACTATAAAGATCAACAAAACACAAAGGATCTTCTTCAGATAAGGGAAGCAAAAAGATTGTGAAGGAAAATACAAGGGGTCTCACAGCTTCTTGGATTTCTGCCTTGGGGCATTTTCCACACTGCAGTTCTGTGGCAATTTGTAACCTACTTGCTGTGATATGAGACAAATACAGACTTTGCTGCAGAGAAATTTAGTACATTTTGAGCTGAACATCAGAGTGGAGTGAGTGTGTGCTGAGTTTGCCTCCATGAGATCTTACAGAGAAGAATTTCTGAGCAATACTCAATTAGACAGAGATTGTTGGGAGCTGACAGTGCTAACAAACATTGGCATTCCAACTCTCAGAATGGAGAGAGCTTAATGAACATCCTGGGCATTAATGTGACAGAACTGCCAAATTGTAGAAAAAGAACTAATCAACACTGAGAATGAAGGCTGTGTTAGGCTCTCCCTAACAGCAGGGTTAAAAATAAGTCTTAAAATGATCCAACTGAATCCTGAAGTGAGGTTAATTAAATTTATATACTTGAAATAAAGTGAGGTAACTGCTTACCAGAAAAAAAAAAAATCTTTGAAAGGCATTCAAGCACATCTCAACTCTAAACAATACAGCAATTTCATCTGATACAAATTAACTTTTGTCAGGTGTCACTGTGTCAAAGATGGCCCATAGCAAGCTTGTCATCCTTTTTCACTGTCCAGCTTTCAGATGTGGCTTAGAAGTAAAGAATTATACTGCCTGTGCAAATGTACATTTGAAATCCACCATCCACAGGAGAAGAAAGGTTGGACAATCCCTATGCTACTTCTCAAAAACCCACTGGAGGGGTCAGCTCCGAATCATTTCTTACTCTATGGTACATAATAACACAAATACTTTTAGATATGGAAAAAATGTGGTATGTATTTAGGACAAAAGGGGGATAACATAAAATATTAATGTGACATTATTGAGTAGTTTAAATTAACAAAAATAATAATAA
>NW_006400050.1:1703446-1709623 GCF_000299155.1 Elephantulus edwardii | reverse complement strand
TCTCCTGCAGTGTCCCTCTACCCTTCCAAGAATGATTCCTTCTCCAGGTACTGGTATTTTCTGGCTTCATGCCTGAAATATGTAAGACGGAGGCTTAAAATCCTTACCTCCAAGGGACAGTCTGATTTCACCATCTCTAGAAGAAATCTGTTTGTTCTCTTAGAAGTCCATGGTATGTCCAATTCTCTTCTTCAGAACCACAGCTACAAGACATTAATTCTTTTTCTGTAATCTTTGGTAATCATCCAGCTCTCTGATGCATAGCACATAACTGTGACAACCATGGCCTGGATCAGGTGTACCTTACTCTCCAAACTGGCATCATCACTCTTCAACACTTTGAAGAGATTCCTGACAGCAGCCTTCTACAGAGCAATTTGTCTTTTGATTTCTTGACTGCTGGTGCTAAGAGTGTTGTTTTTAGAGGCTAGCAAGTTTAAATAATTAACAATCTCTGTCTTTCTTCCATTTATCATGAGGCTACCAATTGGTCCAGTCGTGAGATTATTTGTCTTCTTGATGCTGAGCTTCAATCCATACTGAAAACTGCAGTCCTTGACCTTCTCCAGTAAACATTTCAGGTCCTTCTCAGTTTCTGGGAGCAAAGTTGTCTCATCTGTGTAAGTAGTCTGTTGACAAGTATTCGTAGAATCATAATGCCACATTCCTCCTTATAAAGTCCAGCCACCTGAATGATCTTTTCTACATATAGATTGAAGAGGTATGGAGACTTAATACATCCCTGATACTTCCCACTCCTCATTTTGAACCATGCATGCAGTGTTTCCTTATTCTGTTGTGACAGTTGATTCTTCGTGCAAATAGAGATTTTGTATGAGCACATTCAAGTGTTCTGGGACTCCTATTCTATTCAAGGTTAGCCACAATTTGTTTTTATCTTCACAGTCGAGTGCTTTTGCATAGTCAATGAAATACAGATAGACATTCCTTTGGTACTCTTCACTTTCTGCCAAGATCCATCTGACATTGGTGATAATGGCTTTGGTGCCATGGCCTCTTCTAAAACGGGCCTGTATTTTTTATTGTTCTCTAGCTATGTACTGTTCAAGTCGTTTTTGGATAATCTTCAGCAGGGTTTTGCTTGTGTGTCATATAAGCGTTATTGTTCAATAATCCTCATACTCTGTGAGGTGACCCCTTTTTGAAATGGGAATACACATGGATCTCTTTTAGTCAGTCAGGTAATTATCCTCCAGATTGATGACATGTTTATCAAGTGTAAGGTTAGATAGAATGAATGTAAATGGATATCAGCAGAAGTATGAAAAGTACTTTAAAAATTACAGTTCTCAAATTGAAATGTATAATGAGAGAGTGAGCAATTCACCAAATTATGTCCAAATTTACCATTTCTGGAAGAATTAGTAACCCAACTATTTTGTGGCAGAAAGATGGGCAATCTTCCATGCAATTTACGGTCTTGGAAAATTTGCTGGAGGGTCACTTATTAGTTCTGACCTGACAGCACACAATACCAACAACTGTAATCCATGAGCTTGAATATTTTAAAATGAATCTATTCGGAAAAGCAAATATAGAAATAAGACATAAATAAAATTATCAGAGACCTGATGTCTGTGTGACATTTTGAGGAGTCTCAAATATGGCTTTTAAATGAAGAAAGAAGTAAAATTGAATACAATTAATGTCTGCTTTTCCCCAGATTTAGTGAAAAGCACAAAGTTAAAGACAAAATACATTGAATGGATCTCAAGATTTGGTAAGACAAAAACAGACAGTAAAATGCATAGAACAGGAAAGAAACCAAACGTAAAAATCACCTCAGACCATTTACATAAAAATATATAGGAAATAATGTAGATGACAAATAGCCATTTTCTCTTTGAAAAGTGAAAACGAATTTGGAGACTAGAACATGTGGCTCAAAAATAGAAGCCAAATGAAAACAAATTTAGACTTATCATAGGTGAAAAACTTGGGAGTCATACACAATATTCCATAATCATGAAATGTTATTATTCATATGAAAACAGAAAGGCATAGTCTAATGGAAACAGGACATATTCCAGAAGTCTTTTCAACAAATGATCTTACAAAACACTATATCACACAGGAAAAAAAGAAACAATACTAAGTCATACTTAATTTTATATAAAAATATTACTTTGAGAAGAAGCATGAACTAAATGTAAAGAAAAAAAACCTTAAAGATTTTGTAAGAAACAAAAGAAGGGCAATCTTTGTAAGTGGAGTGAAAGCAAAGTTTTATTGCTGATTTTAGAGTGAACATGGGAAAAGAGAAAAATTAAAAGAATGCATGATATGATAGAATTTTTCCAAAACATCTTGCCTTTAAAAAAAAGAAAAGAAATGTGTGTGAAAACAACATTATAGCAACAGGCTCAAAGTATATGTAGCCAAGCCTTATCTTCCTGCCTCCAAGGACTCTGGCTGCACCCTCTCCAATATATGGTTGTTCTTCTGGCACTTTGCTGGATATTAAGTACTCTTCTCCAACACCAAAGCTCAAACGCATCAATTCTTCTTCCGTCATCCTTATTCATTGTCCAGCTCTTAGATGGATAACAAGTGATTGAAATGACCACCTCCTGAATCAGACACCCCATACTCCTCAAACTGATATCATTGCTCTTCAATAATTTGGAGTTGTCCCTAACTACAGACTTTCCTAGTGCAATCCTTCTCCTGATTTCTTTACCACTCGTACCAAGGGCATTAATTGTGAGTCCAAATAAGATGAAGTTTATGATTCCCTGGAGAAGGACACATGATGCTCAGAATGGTAGAAGGTCAGCTAGGGGGAGGAAGATCCTCAAGCAGCTGAATTGACAAGATGACTGCTCCAGTGGTCTCTTATGTGTCAGTGCAAGGATGGCACAGGATAGGATAGGGTGCAGATCTGTAGTTCATAGGGTCTCTATGGGTCATACTTGACTCAACACTCAATGGGACCTAAAAACAATATATGAAACAGTTGTTTTTATTGTTTTACGCAACTCATAGTGACTCTATATACAGCAGATCTGAATCCTTCGTTGCCCTGAACCAGTGTCACTAATTCGAACACACCAACCCCCATAGCCTCAGTTTGGTTAGTCTACTGTAAGTGTGCAATACTTTACATAGGGTTTTCAAAAGCCTGTTATATTTCAGAAGTGGATAGTCAATCCTTCTTCCTAGTATATACTGATGATAGATAGATAGATAGATAGATAGATAGATAGATAGATAGATAGATAATAGATTGATATAGACATTCATGCAATTCAACAATGAGATAAACAGCCAAACAAAATGATAATGGAATTTGTCTACTTGCACACCTGTTCCTGCCTTTGAGCTAAATTCAAGATGATTCTACATCACAATGATCATCTGTGCAGCTGACCAAGACCTAATCCAACTTTACAAGAGTCTCACTATTACTTAAGCATTTGAACGCACGGTTGTAGCTACTGTTGAAGGTCTCTCTCTTTTTTCACTGACCCTCTAATTTGTCAATCATGATGGACTTCTTCAAGGATTGATTGCATCAGACAAGGTCTTGTCATCATTGACTCTAAGGAAGATTTTCACTGTTCTTCCATGACATTTGTGGGTTTTTTCTTATTAATCCATGGTATAATCAGTACTTATAAACACTTTTTATACTTATATAGTCATTAAAAATGTCAAGTCATTGTCATGGAGTTTGTATCAACTCATACCTGACACTAGTGGTTTTTCAGAGGCTTTAAGTTGTATGGGAGGAGACTGTACAGCTTTACTTTGAGGAGCTGAAAATATTTTTTAATTGGCCAAGCAACAGCATTTTTACCTTTATAGGTTAGCTCTCTATAGTATAGAGTAGTTCCCTACAGTGACTAAAATTCATACATATACATCTTCCAAAACACAACATTAGACAAAAGTGATGCATATATACTCCTGAAAATTAAAACCAAAAAAATAGTCCTTCCACTTTGAAGAAAAAAATGTGCTAGCCTATTGTATTAGGGAGCTCTAGTTGCCTAGTGGCAAGAAGCTGTGCTGCAATCCTGAAGGCACTGTTTGGAGATCACCAGCTGCCCTGTGATAGAATGATGGGCAGTTGTCATATGTGCAATTAATTGCCTCTGAAAACTCACTGGAGGGTCAGCTATGGATCAGTTCCAACTCTATGATACAAAACAACAACAACAGCAACATTGTATTAAAAGAGTAACTATAATTCTATCCTATGCTCCTTAAGTGACTGGAAGATATCCATATTTATTCCCATGAAAAAAACCAAAAAACATTCAAACGAGTAACCAAACAGAGTGGATATTATAGATAAATATCATTAAATCACATGCAAGCAAGATCCTGCTGAAAATTATCCAAAAACAACTGGAACAGCACATCAGCAGAGAACTGCCAGATGTACAAGATGGATTTAGTATAAGTTGTGGCACTAGGGACATTATAGTCAATATTAGACGAATTTTAGCTGAAACCAGTAAGTACCAGAGAAATGTCTATCTGTGTTGCATTGACTATGCAAAATCATTTAAGTATGTAGATCACAACAAACTGTGGCAAACTCTGGGAAGAATGAGAATCCTTGAACATATAATTATGCCTATGTGAAACCTATGCTTGGATTAGGAGGCAGTTGTCAGAACAGAAGCAAGAATGAGTTCCTATTAAGCCACATCCTCTAGAACATTTATTACTTGCTTGCTGCAGAAGGTCAGGGACTGCGGCCTTCAATACGGATTGAAGCTCAACATCAAGAAAACAAAGATTCTCACCACTGGGCTAATCGACAGCATCAGTACGGATGGTGAAGAGATTGAGACAGTTAACAGTTTTGGTTTATTTGGCTACACAGTCAACACTCTTGGTAACAGCAGCCAGGAAATCAAGAGACAAATTGCATTGGGAAAGTCAGCTGTGAGGGACCTCTCAAGAGTACTGAAGAGCAACAGTGTCTCTCTGGAGACTAAGGTCTGCCTGAAACAGGCCATGGTTTTTGCAATCACTTGTTATGCATCAGAGAGTTGGACAATGACTAGGGAGGATAGAAGGAGAATTGACGCCTTTGAGCTGTGGTGCTGGAGGAAGAAGAGTGTTGAATATATCATATTCCAGGTTTGTCCTGGAGAGAGTGAAGCCTGAGTGCTCCTTGGAGTCAAGGATTCTGAAGCTTCGTCTGACATACTTTGGCCATGTTGCAAGGAGGGATCTGTCCTTGGAGAGGGACATCATGTTTGGGAGAGTGAAGGGACGGCATAGGTGAGGAAGACCCTTCATGAGATGGATTGATTCTGTGATTGGGTGGTGGGAATGAATGTGTTTGAGATGGCAAGGTTGACACAGGATAGAATGGCATTTAGGGCTCTTGCACATAGGGTCACTACGAGTCACTACGAGTCGCAAGCGACTCGGTGGCACATAACAACAACAACCTGTTAAACTTTGTCACTTCTAATAAAGTAAGATGGTATCTCATTGTAGTTTTGATGTGTACCTCTCTTATTGCCAGAGATTTTGAGAATTTTTAATATGTCTGTTGGCCATCTGAATATCTTCCTCTGTGAAAATTCTTTCCATGTCTTTCGCTAATTTTCTAATTAGTTATCAGTCCTTTTCTTGTAGAGAGCCTGTAGGATTCTGTAGACTTTTGCTATGAGACCATTGTCTGAAATGGTATTGCCAAATGTTTTTTCCTAGTTAATAGGTTTCCTTTTCACTCTGTTGGAAAATGCTTTTGATGCACCCAAATATTTAATCTTTAGAAGGTCCCCTTCATCAATTTTATCCTCTCCTGGTTGTACACAACCACTCTAGAAGTCAGTTTGGTGCTTCCTCAAAGAGCTGAATATGACTACTGTTTGGAATATACACCGAGAGAATGAGAACTAAGGCATAGAGACTTGTACACCAATATGCACTGCAATGTCATTCATCATTGCAGGAATGTGGAAATAGCCCAAATATCCATCCACAATTGAATGGATTGAGAAATTATGGTACATTCCCATGATGGAGTATTGCACAGTTTGCAAGAGCAATGATTTTATAAATCACTACCTAACTAGGGAGGAGGAAGTTCAAGCTGCTTTGAAGAAAATAGCAAAAAATAAGGCCCCCGGAATAGATGGTATACCAATTGACATATTTCAGCTAACAGATGCTGCCGTGGATGTG
>NW_006400050.1:1688742-1702301 GCF_000299155.1 Elephantulus edwardii | reverse complement strand
TCTGACATACTTTGGACATGTTGTAAGGAGAGACAGGTCTTTAGAGAGGGACATCATACTGGGTAGAGTGGAGGGACAGTGCAGGAGGGGAAGACCCTCTATGAGGTGGATTGATTCAGTGACTGGGGTACTTGGGATGGGTATGTCAGAGGGAATGAGATTGGCACAGGATAGAGAACGGTTTAGGGCTGTTGTACATAGGATCGCTATGAGTCGCAAACGACTCGACGGCACATAACAACAACAAGAACAACAACTAGGGAGGAATTTGAGAGCATTATGCTAAGTGAACTAATACTGTATAAGACCATTATTTTAGAATATGTATGCGGACTCAAGAAGGGGGAGAAGGGGAGCAGATGGGCAAGGCTGGACAGGGCTGGGGGGTTAATCATATGGTTGCACAATTTGATGGAAATGAGAAAGGTGTGGGTAAATGAGATGGAAAAGATCAAGTGTGAAAAAAAATACATACAGACTTTGTAAATAAATCAAAATAAAATAAAAATTTTATTTTAAAAATAAAAGAAAAACAAAGAAAAAAGAGAATAACAAACTAAATCAGACAAGGTGTATGCCAGGGCTACATCCTATCTCCATGTCTTAGAAATCAATATATGGAGCAGATACTCTGGAATGATGGGCTCTGTGATAAGGAGTGTAGCATTAAGATTGAAGGAAGACTAAACAGCAATCTGCATTATGCACATGACACAACCTTGCTTGCAAAAACTGAGGAAGACCTGAGTCATTTGCTGCAGAAAGTCAAGGACTGCAGCCTTTGATATGGAATGAAGCTTAATATTAAGAAAACAAAGATTCTCACCACCGTGTCAATTGGAAAGATCATGATAAATGGTGAAGAGATTGGGATTGTTAATAGCTTTAGTTTGCTTGACACCACAATCAAAGCTTTTGGTACCAGATGCCAAGAAGTCAAAAGACAAATTTCATAGCAAAATCTACTGTCAGGTACCTCTCCAGAGTACTAAAAAGCAATTACTTCCATCTAGAGACAAGATGTGCCTGATCTAGGTCATAGTCTTCACAATTACTTGCTGTGCATCCAAGAGCTGGAAAATAACTAAGGAATAACTAAGGACAATAGAAGTAGAATTGATGTCTTTGAGTTGTGGTGCTGGAGAAGAGTGTTGAATATACTATGTACTGATCAGAGAACAAACAGACTCATTCTGGAGAGGCGAAGCCAGGCTGCTCCTTGAAAGCAATTATTTTGGAACTCTGTATCACATACTTGGGCATAGTGCCAGGAGGGACCAGTCATTGGAGAGGGACATCACGCTTGGAATGGTGGAAGGACAGCACAAAAGAGGAAGACCTTCGATGAGATAGATTGACTTAGTGACTGGGGTAATGATGGCACATGCGTGAGAGATAATGAAACTGACTCAAGACAAAGTAGAGTTTAGAGCTGTTCTACATAGGGCTGTTATGAGTCTGAGTTGACTTGATGACACATAACAATAACCTGTTTCTTAAATTCTTTCCATCTTCTTCTGATGCTTCCTGCAATGTTCTGGGTTTCTTTGCCCATAGAATCAATCATTCAGTGTTGCAAAATGAGGCTTGAATTTTCCTTCAGCCTTTTGGTTGTTATTGTTTTCCCCCCAATATCAGAAATGTTGATCACATTCATCACTTTTGAATTTTTAACTCCAACTCTTTGCACATTTCATTATAATATTTTGCTTTGTCTTCTCAAGCTGCTCTTTGAAGTTTTCTGTTTTTCCACTTTAGTATTTTTCTCTTTTGGTTTGGCCTCTCTGCATGTTAGTGTTATTTTCTGTCTCTTCTGACATTTCTTTTGGTCTCTCCTTTCTTCCCTATCTTTACAATCATTTCTTGCTTTCTTTATGAATAATGCCTTTGATGTAATTCCATTACTTATCAAAACTAGAGAGAATATGTGGCACCAAGGATATCACTGTGGATGTCCCGGGTGCTCTGGCAGAGCATAGAGAACAGAGAATGCGAGAAGAATGGTTTTGTATTTGACTATGTAAATGCATTTGACTGTGTGGATCATAACAAATTATAGCCAACTTTGAGAAAAATAGGAATGAGAAATGAGAACTTGATCAAGTAGGTATTGTCTGAACAAAGCAAGAAAACATTGTCAAGAGAACATGTTTTAAAGTTAAAAAAGTTGTGTGTCAAGGATGTATCCTTTTTCCAAACTTATTCATTCTGTATCGTGAGCAAATAATGTGTGCATCTGGACTCTCTGAAGAGGAATAGACTCATTAACAACCTGCGTCATGCATATAACACAATCGTGCTTGCTAGAAGTAAATAGGATATGAAATGATCACTAGAAAATTAAGGACTATAGCCTTTGGTATAAAATGCATCTCAACATCAAAAAAACAAAGATCCTCACCACAGGACGAACAGTTAACATCATGACAGATGGAGAAAGGATTGAGGTTGTCAATGATTTCACCTCACTTGAATCAACAGTTAACATTCTTGGTACTGTGTTAGTAGGTACCATCGAGTCGAATATTATTCTTTGTAAACTTACGAAAAAAAGATCTGAAGCCAGTCTTAACCTGCACTTCCTAACACACATGAGCCCACTGCAGCAGTGACACTGTCAATTCACCTGGTTGAAGGTCTTCTCCTTCACTGATCATCCACCCTTTCCAACATCATGTCCCTATCTAAGGCTAGCAGCATGTCAAAGTATAAGAGGCAAATCCTCATTCTTGCCTCCAGAGAGCATTCCAGCTGCATTCTCTCCAATACATATCTGTTTGTTCTCTTGGCCGTCCATGGAACATTCAGTGCTCCTCTCCAACACCACAACTCTTTTTCTGTCAACCTTATTAATTGTCAATGTCTTGTTGTTGTTGTTGTTATGTGCGGTCGAGTCGCTTGCGATTCATAGCGACCCTATGTCCAACAGCCCTAAACTCTGCTCTGCCCTGTGCCAATTGCACTGTCTCTGACACTCCCATTCCAATTATCCCAGTCACTGAATCAATCCACCTCATAGAGAGCCTTCCTCTCCTGCACTGTCCTTCCACTCTCCCAAGCATCATGTCCCTCTCTAAGGACCGGTCTCTCCTCACAACATGTCCAAAGTATGTTAGAAGGAGCCTCAGAATCCTTGCCTCCAAGGAGCCACCCGGTTTAACCCTTTCCAGGACAAATCTGTTTGTTTTCCTAGCAGCCATTGGTATTCTCAATACTCTTCTCCAGCACCACAGCTCAGAGGCATCAATTCTCCTTCTATCCTCCTTGGTCATTGTCCAACTCTCTGATGCATAACAAGTGATTGCAAAGACCATGGTCTATATCAGATGCACCTTAGTCTCCAGAGAGACACCATTATTCTTCAGTACTTTGGAGAGATCACTAACAGCAGACTTTCCCATGGCAATGCGCCTTTTAATTTCCTGGCTGCTGGTGCCAAGACTGTTGACTATGGAGCCAAGCAAACTAAAGCTGTGTACAATCTCAATCTCTTCACCATCCATCCTGATGCTGCCGATTGGTCCAGTGGTGAGAATCTTTGTCTTCTTGACATTGAGCCTCAATCCGTATTGCAGGCTGCAGTCCTTGACACTCTGCAGCAGGTGCTTCAGGTCCTCTTCAGTTTCAGCAAGCAGGGTTGTGTCATCTGCATAATGCAGATTGTTGATAAATCATCCACCAATCTTGACCCCACATTTCTCCTCATAGAGCCCAGCCTCCGGGATAATTTGTTCTGCATATAGGTTGAAAAGGTATGGAGATAGGATGAATCCCTGGCATACGCCCTTCCCAATTTTGAACCATGCAGTGTTCCCTTGCTCTGTTCTGATGACTGCCTCCTGGTCCAAGTATAAGTTTCGCATTAGAACGATCAAGTGTTCTGGGATTCCCATTCTTCTCAGAGTCAGCCATAGTTTGTTATGATCTACACAGTCAAATGCCTTTGCATAGTCAATGAAACAATGTCTAGCAATCAGAAATCAAACCATTGCATTAAGCGAGTCAGCTGTCAAGGACCTCTTCAAAATATAGAAGAGCATTTATGTAATTTTGAAGACTGAAATGGGCTTGATTCAGGTCATGGTCTTCTCAATCACCTGATATGCATCTGAAAGCTAGGCAATGAATAAGGATGACAGAAGAATAGTTGATGTTGTTAGGTTGTGGTGCTGAACAAGGGTACTGAATATCCCATGGGCTTGTAGAAGAACCAAAAAAAATAGTCTTGGAGAAAGCACAGCTGGAGTGTTCCTTGGAGGAAAAGATTGTAAAGCTTCATCTATCCTATTTTAGACATGTCGTGAGGCGAGGCTATTCCTTGGAAAGGGACCGAAGTTTGGAAAGATGGAGGGTTAGCAAAGGAGAGAAAGATGCCAAACTAGAGTTTGATACAGTGAACTGCAGCAATGGAATATAGTGTATCTGAGATAATAAGAATGACACAAAATAAGAAAGGGTATTGTTCATAGGGTCATTGGAGTCATAGCCAACTCAATGGTACCTAACAACAACAACAACAAAAACGAAGAGGGTCCACTCATTGAAGAAGGTCACTATGCTTACAAAAGTATAAGGCCAGCGAATGAGAGAAAGTCCCTCAAGTAGATGGATTGACAAAATGATAGAAACCCTGTGCTTAAACACAGTAAAGATTGTGAAGAATACAAGATAGGCAAAGTTATTTTTTTCTTTCTTTTGTCCATAGGCTCATTATGAGTTGGACTGGATTTGATGACATCAAACAGCATAAACAACTAAAACAATCAAATTATTTCTATGATAAAAGTATGCATCTTACACTGTTTATTTCAATCTGGATAAAACAAGCAAACAAATACAAGCACATGCTGTATGATCTCATTCATATGATGCTCCAATCCATAGTGGGGGGAAAATCATAGTAATGCCTACCTTTTGTGGAAAGGAGACTTTAAAGTAGCAATATGGTAACTTTGTGAGGATGGAAATGAATGTTCTATATTGTACATGCATTTGCTAAAACATTAACTTTTAGCTTTGTTAATTTGTTACTAAATTTTATATCAAAATCAAGTATTTCAATAAACAACTGGCTTAAACAGATTTTTCAATTATATTAATACTTATGCTTTAATTTTAAGGTTAGCTGAAAAAGCCACTTGAGCTTCATTTTTTAAATCAGAAAGTTTAAATTTTAATTTAGTTTGGGACTGAAATGAGATGTTTTTGAACTCAAACTTTTATTTAAGTGTAATTGTGTTTTAACATGTGAATGACTATAGTAAATTAATTCAAACGTTAAGTCAATTCCTGAACATTACTCTTGCTAATCTCTCTTGAAAAGAAAGACTTCTGTTAGTTCCTGTCATGTCCACTTTGAATACTAATGGCTCCTTTTCAACAGAATGAAACTTTGCCCTTGGTCCCTCACTATCTCTATAATTCCTGGTATGTGGCACTCCATGTTGCAGCCAATGAGTATTCAGAAACCTTTGAGCCTTTGGAATTCACCTTCCAGCACTTTAGCAGGACTGTTACGTTGTGCTGTAAAAATTTTCAGTGGCTAAATTGGCCTAGTGGCAAGAAGCTCTGTGCTGTATTCCCAAAGGCACATGGTTTGAGGCCACCAGCTGCTCCACAGGTGAAGGATGGGCTATCTCATCCCACTTGATTAAATGCCTCAGAAAACCCACTGGAGGGTCAGCTATTGGTCGGTTCCAACACTACAGAACACTACAGTACACAACAACAATTTTTGGAAATATTTCCAGATATTTTTTGCTGATCTATTTTAGTCATGAACTCTGCTGAAACTTGCCCACCGTGCATACTATTTTTGTAATTTTAAATACTGGTGGTTGGCATAACTTACAGCTTCACTGCAACAACTTACAGGTATGTCAGGTGAGTGATGTCCTGAAAACAACAGCCTGTATTATTTTCTCATTTTTATCTACCTTGACAACATTTTATCACATTTATCAATTTTCAAGTTTTCATCATGTCTTTTTTGTATATATATCATTGTAATCTGGAAGTCTTTATCTCCAGTGAGTTCTGAACTGATTAAAAAGATAGAGAGAGATGATGAACAGATGTGTAGAAACTCCAGTGCCCATCTGCTGAGCCCTAAGCTACCCTCGTGACAGAGGAACAGTCTGCAGAGCTCTGCTCATAAAACACCCATTTTGTGAATGAAATGATGTTAATGGTCTCCAAGGCTGTCTCTCTGTCCTCCTATGTCAGTACTAAAATTAATGCAGAAATAAAAGTAAATAAAGCATTTCTCCTTCCCATTTCAAAAAAATTTAGCAGCTTGTTTGAATATCTAACTCTAGAGAAAACAAATACGGTTTTATTATAATTGCTTTTAAATCTTGGTGGAAAACAGCATCTCCTTATCAAATATTTTTTTCCTTTTTAGGATTATATATCTAGGCTTAAAAGCTAGCTCTATTTTATTTCTCAGGTAGAGCACACAGGTTTAGTTTTGGAGGCAATTTTATCCTTCAAACAAATTTAACTCCACATGCTAACATTAAAATTCTAACTTCCTAAGCACCTT
This sequence comes from Elephantulus edwardii, assembly GCF_000299155.1. Lineage (NCBI taxonomy): Eukaryota > Metazoa > Chordata > Mammalia > Macroscelidea > Macroscelididae > Elephantulus > Elephantulus edwardii. Next base: position 1,695,757 of record NW_006400050.1, on the reverse strand, counting down.
CAAATTGTCTGTGAACATGCCAAATTTCATTTTATTTTCTTTCTGTCACTGGTGGGCCTCATATGGGACTATATCTCTCATTATTTTTTTTTAATTTCACATATTCAGTTCTTTGTCATTTAATAAAAGCTTTTACACTCTACATTATTTTACTTGTATGTGGAGCAGAGAAACAAAACTCAGTATGCTCTCTGATTGTGTTTACATAAATAAATATATGTCCGGCAGTATTGAAGAAGGATTAAAAGTGATGAGTGGAATAATATATATTTATTAATTATTAATTTATTAATATATATAGTAATTATGTGTGTGGGGGGTGTGTGTTTTTCTGTTTAACTGGCTGTTGGAATCTACCAGTCACAAAGTGGGAGGAGTGATCTGTCTATCTATCTATCTATCTATCTATCTATCTATCTATCTATCTATCTATCTTTCTGTTATATATATTTGCCTGTTATGTAATATATAGTTCTGTTATACAACATACATTTTATCTGTTATATAAAATATTGTTTCTATTATATATTATCTTTGTTATATATTATTTCTGTTATATAATATATATTTCTGTTTCTCTGGCTGCTGGAATCTACCAGTAGCTCCAGAAGACAAAGATGGGAAATATTTTCCTGTGTGATTTATGGCCTCTGGGAAAAAATCACTGAAGGATCAACTGAAGGAGTTGGTCCCAAGTGGATGACAGTGAGAGTAAAAGTCACGTGCACACACTTGCCAACACACACATTTGCCACCTTGGGGATTATGATTCGTGGATGTATTTAGTTTAATGTGTCTTTTTGGAGTTGTTAAAGAGCATTTAGTTAGAAGGGTTTACACTTGAGAAGATGAACACTTGTTATAAAGTTGCAATTCATCCTCTTTCAAGTAGTGGTTGAAATACATTGTAATGGGACACATTGAGCTGGCAATGGCTCATAGGAACCCTCTGAAAACAGATTGGCGAAGAGGAGATTCAGGTCTGCTTATGTATTAGATGATAGCCAGAATAGTGAACTGCATTGTTTTGAGGTTTTAATCAGATTAGGAATAGCCAGTAGGAACAGCCACCCAGCAACCAATCAGTCCCAGTGCATTAGTAGACACCACTGCTAAGAAATTGTCACTTCCCTGAATCTTTGTCCTCTGGGGCAGAAACAGCTGTCCTTACACCCAGCAGCTTCAGAATAGGAGATGTTATATGCCTGTATATTAGGCAGTAACCAGAATTAAGAACTGAATTACTGAGAAATTGAAATTTCCCCTGCTCATTGTATTACAGGACTAAAATAGCTGCTCCCACAACCAACTCTGGGAGAAGGAAAAGATACACTGCCATTAACAATTATTGAGACTTGGAGTTTGTACTGTTGTGAACTTGTAACTTTCCTGGGTCCTTTCCTTGTATAATATATATAAGACAGCATTCTTGGAACTTAGCCTACCCTAAGGGAAACCTCCCCTCCATCACCATCAAAGTCCAGGATAGATCAGAGAAATAAGCCCACCATATACGGCAAAGGGAAAGATTTTTAGTTCCCTATTGCTTAAAGGATAGCTGGATGAAAAATCTAACCATAGGAAACAGGAAACAGTTCTGCCCATAGACAAACAGCAGTAAAGACTGACACTGGGAAACTCAATTGGTAGGCAACATTTTAAGTATGCAATAAAAAGCATCATAGAGATAAGGAGGTGTCAACAACATAAGCATACACTAATGCTTCCTAGACTCTACAATGTTATCTTGTTGTTGTTGTTGTTATTGAGGCCTTGAGTTGTCTGCCACTCATAGCTACCTTATGTACAATAGCCCTAAACTCTACTCTATCCTGTGCCAATCTCACTATCTCTGGCACACTTGCCCCCATTACCCCAGTCACTGAATCAATCCATTGCATCAAGGGTTTCCTCTCCTGCACTGTCCCTCCACCATCTAAAGCATGATGCACCCTCTCCAAGGACTGGTCCCTCCTTACAACATGTCCAAAGTATGTCAGACAAAGCTTCAGAATCCTTGCCTCCAAGGGGCAGCCTGACTTCACCCTCTCCAGGAAAACCTGTTCATTTTCTTAGTAGTTCATGGTATATTCAATACTCTTCTCTAGCACCACGGCTCAAAGGCAGCAATTCTCCTTTTATCATCCCTAGTCATTGTCCAGCTCTCTGGTGTGTACCAAGTGATTGCAAAACCATGGCATGTATGAGGCACACCTTAGTCTCCAGACTGACATCGTTGCACTTCAGTACTTTAGAGAAGTCTCTAACCAGAGACTTTCCCATCACAATACTTCTTTTAATTTCCTGCCTGCTGGCATCAACCAAGAGTGTTGACTGTGGAGCCAAGCAAACTGATGCTGTGAACAATCTCAATCTCTTCACCATCCATCCTGATGCTGCCAATTGTTCCAGTGGAGAGAACCTTTGTTTTCTTGACATTGAGCCTCATTCTGTACTGAAGACTGCAGTCCCTGATCTTCCATAGCAAGCACTCTAACGTTATGTAGTATTTTATAAAATTGTCATTCCTTAGTTCCACATAGTATTCTATTATGTGAATGTATCATAATCTTTCAATACTTGTTGGTTGATGGGTATTTGGATTATTTCCATATTCTTGTTATAGTGAATATTGCTACTTCATAGGTGTAAATATTTTCATTCCTGTCTCAGTTCTAATTCCCTTGGGTTCTATACCTAGCAATGCAGTCCTTTGATCATATGGGATTTTAGGTTCAGCTTTTGTGAGGAAACACCAAATTACCTTTCAGAATGGTTGTACCATTTTAAAATCTCACTAGCAGTGTATCAAATGTGATAATAGCTGCACATGGTGAACAGTGTTTGAAGGAGTTCTCCAATTAAAACAAGCTTGGAAGCAGGACTGGCATCCACTTCCAAAAGAGCTTGCTTCCAGCAACTCTAAGAACTTGGAGAAAAGATGAAAGTTATACAATTGTTCAGGTCTTTCATTCATAGGGTTGCTATGAGTCCTCTACGACTAGATGTCACTTAACAAAAATACCTCGCAGTGTATCAGAGTTCCAATCTCCCCACATTCTCTGCAACATTTATTGCTTGCTGTCCTTTTAAACTTTACTACTGCAACACCTAACAACAACTGAGATAAGAAGCTATTTTAATTTTGTTTTGATTTTTGTCTCTCTGATTTTGATCATATTTTCAAGTGTCTGTTGATCATCTAAATATCTTCTTTTGTCAAAAGAAACTGCCACACATGTATAAAGAAGAACTTCACATTATGTCAACAAAGCAGGAGGCAACTTTAAACATTATGGAAAAAAACACAACAACACCCAAACAACAGGAGCTTTCTGTTAAAAAGAACCCAGATCAGATTAAAGAATACCTCAGAGACATAGAGACAGAATAAACACATCAACATGCAGTTAAATGAACAACTACTGAAGAAGTTACAAATGATGGAAAAACGAGTTAAAATGATATAGTGAAGATTCCAGAAACAGTGAGCCAAAAGAAATATATCGATAGGGAATTACATAAACAATAAAGGAAGAAATTAAAGATGATGGAAGAAAGAACTGAAATATAAAAAGAACTATAAAAATTTTTTAAAAAAATTAATGAGAAATGGACAGGGTACAACCAATACAGTACTGGAAATAACAGAAAACATGAAAAATGCAGTCCAGAATATCAGACTGAAAAGAAAGAATTCTCCAATGTGTTGGAGAGACAAAACGGCAGAGTAGAAGTGGAAGGGAGAGTCAGCAATCTAGAGACAAGAACCTCAATGGGGACTCTCAAGAATAGAAAGGAGAGAAGATTGAAAGAAAACATTAGACCCATATGGGATAATATCAGATACATGTGTGATAGGAATTCCAGAACATGAGGGGGAAACAAAAAGCATTGAAAACCTTTCCTGTTTTGAACCATGAAATGTTCCCTTGCTCTGTTCTGACGACTGCCTCCTGGTCCAAGTATAGGTTTCACATAAGCACGATCAAGTATTCTGGGATTCCGATTCTTCTCAAAGTCAGCCACAGTTTGTTGTGATCCACACAGTCAAATACCTTTGAAACACAGATAGACATTCCTCTGATACTCTCTTCTTTCAGCCAAAATTCATCTGACTTTAGCTATAATATCCCTAGTGTCATAGCCTGATAGGTTGAGAAAAGATTGAGGTTGTTAACAATTTCATCTTGCTTGGATCCACAATCAACACACTTGGTACCAGCAGTCAGGAAATCAAAAGACAAACTGCTTTGGGAAAGGCTGCTATCAGGGACATCTCCAAAATGTTAAAGAGTGATAATATCAGTCTAGACACTAAAGTGCACCTGATCAAGGCCATGGTCTTTTCAATTGTTTACTATGATCTGAAAGTTGGACAATGATTAAGGCTGACGGAAGAATCAATGCCTTTGAGATGTAATGCTGAAGAAGAGTACTGAGCGTACATATTATGATCTGCCAAAAGAACAAACAGGTTTGTCCTGGAGAAGGTGAAGTCAGTTGAGATCAGTTTAGGAGAGTGGCAGGATACGGAATCAATACACAAAAATCAGTTAGATTTATCACCAGCAAAAAAGAAAACGCAGAAAATGAAACTAAGAATACAGTATCATTTACTAACAAAACCACTCGACGAAATACTTGGGAATAAATCTAACTAGAGACATTAAATAATTTTGTATGGAAAACTACAAAACTCTTCTATAAGAAACAATAAGAGACTTATCTAAATGGAAAAAAAATATTTTCTCATAGATAGGAAGACTCAATATAGTGAAAATAACAATCCTAACAAACACAGTTGAACTGTTCAATGCAATCCAAATGCAGATGCTAAGCTCAATTTTCAAAGAGGTTAAAAAGGGAATTGGCAGTTTTGTTTGGAAAGGAAAAGGACTCTAAATAAACAAAGCTCTTCAATCAAAAGTAAATGGATTGAGAAATGATGTACATTCAAACAATGAAATACTATGAAGCCCAAAGGAGCAATGCTTTGGTAAATTGCTAACTATCTTGGGAGGGACTGGAGAGCATTATGCCGAGTGAACTAAATCAGTCCCATAAGGGCAAATACTGTATAAAACCATTATTGTAGATTGAGTATGAAGATCCAAGGGAAGGAGCAGTTGAAGCAGAGGGGTGAAGATGGGCTGTGGAATACAACCCTGACACATTTCCTTCCCAATTCCAAATAATGCAGTGCTCCCCTGCTCCATTCGCACAACAGCCTCTTTATCCAGGTATGTTGATGTTGTTGTTATGTGCCGTTGAGTCGCTTCCGACTCATAGCGACCCTATGTACAACAGCCCTAAACCTGCTCTATGCTGTGCCAATCACACCGTCTCTGAACACCCATCCTGATTATCCCAGTCACTGAATCAATCCACCTCATAGAGGGCCTTCCCCTCCTGCGCCGACACTCCACTCTACCAAGCTGATGTCCTTCTCCAAGGACCTATATCCCTCCTTGCAACATGTCCAAACTATGTTAGACGTAGCCTCAGAATCCTTGCCTCCAAGGAACAGCCTGGTTTGACCCTTTCCAGGATGAATCTGTTTGTTTTCCTAGCAGTCAGTCCATGGTGCCCTCAATACTCTTCTCCAGCACCAAAGCTCAATGGTATCAATTCTCCTTCTATCCTCCTTGGTCATTGTCCAACTCTCTGATGCATAACAAGCGATTGCAAAGACCATGGCCTGTATCAGATGCACCTTGGTCTCCAAAGAGACACCATTGCTCTTCAGTACTTTGGCGAAGTTCCTAACAGCAGACTTTCCCATGTCAATATGCCTTCTAATTTCCTGGCTGCTGGTACTGAGAGCGTTGACCGTGGAGCCAAGCAAACTGAAGCTTTGAAGAATCTCAATCTCTTCATCATCCATCTTGACACTGCCAGTTGGCCCAGTGGTGAGAATCTTTGTCATCTTGACATTGAGACTCAATCCATATTGGAGGGTGCAGTCCTTGACCCTCTATAGTAAGCACTTCAGGTCATCCTCAGTTTCAGCAAGCAGGGTTGTGTCTTCTGCATATCACAGATTGTTGATGGATCTTCACAAATCTTGACACCACATTTCTCCTCATAGAGCCCAGCCTCCCAGATAATCTGTTCTGCATACATGTTGAAAAAGTATGGAGATCAGACACATCCCTGGTGTACGCCCTTCCCAATTTTCAACCATGCAGTGTTTCCTTGCTCTGTTCTGATGACTGCCTCTTGGTCCAAGTATAGGTTTCCCATTAGAACGATCAAGTGTTCTGGTATTCCCATTCTTCTCAGAGTCAGGCACAGTTTGTTATAATCCAAACAAATGCCTTTGCATAATCAATAAAACACAGAAAAACATTGCTCTGGTATTCCCTGCTTTCAGCTAAGATCCATCTAACATTAGCTACAATGCCCCTAGTACCACGATACATTCTAAACCCAGGCTGGACTTCTGGCAGTACTCTGCTGATGTGTTGTTCCAGTCATTTTTGGACAATCATCAGTGGAATCTTGCTTGCACGTGAATTTAAAGATATTGTTCTGTAGTTTCCACACTCTGTTGGGTCGCCCTTCTTTGGGATGGGAACAAATATAGATAGACCTCTTCCAGTCAGTTGGCCAGGTCGTTGTTCTCCAGATTTCTTGGGACAACTTGGTGAGCATGTCCAGGGCAACATTTGTTAGCTGAAATATATCAATTGGTATACCATCTATTCCTGGGGCCTTATTTTTTGCCATTTCCTTCAAAGCAGCTTGAATTTCTTCCTTCATCACCATAGGCTCTTGCTCATATGTTGTTTCATTAAATTCTTCTATGTCTGCCAATTCTTTTCGATACAGTAACTCAGTATATTCTTTCCATCTTCTTTAAATACTTCCTGTATCATTTAATATTCTGCTGAAAGCATCCTTGATTATAGCAACTCAAGGTTTGAATTTGTTCTTCAGTTCCTTGAGCTTAAGAAATGCTGAGTGAGTTCGGCCCTTTTGATTTTCTGACTCCAACTCCTTGCACATTTCA
>NW_006400050.1:1684264-1688472 GCF_000299155.1 Elephantulus edwardii | reverse complement strand
CAGCATCTGCTTGAACTTGCATATGAGTAGTTGGTGGTCTGTTCCACAATCAGCTCCTGGCCTAGTTTTCACGGCTGATATTGAACTTCTCCAGCAGTTCTTTCCACAGATGGAATCAATCTGATTCCTATGCATACCATCAGGTGAAATCCATGTATATAACCTGTGTTTATGTCTCTTAAAAAACGTATTTGCAATGAATAAGTCCTTGATTGTGCAAAATTCTATCATCCTCTCTTCGGCTTCATTTCTCTCACCAAGTCCGTGTTTTCCAACTACTGAATCTTCTTCTCTATTCCCAACTTTTGCATTGCAGTCACCCATTATTATCAATGCATCTTGATTGCATGTTTGATCGATCTCTGCCTGTAAAAGTTGGTAAAAATCTTCTATTTCCTCTTCTTTGGCTCTGGTTGTTGGTGCATATATCTGAATGATAGTGGTATTCGCTGGGCTTCCTTGTATGCGTACGGATATTATCCTGTCACTCACAATATTGTACTTTGAGATGGATCTAGCAATGGTTTTCTTAGTTATGAAAGCAACTCCATTTTTCCTCACCTTTTCATCTCTAGAGTAATATATCATATGAACTTCTGACTCAAAATGCCCCATTCCAGACAATGTCATCTCCCCAATGCCTATTATGACAATATTTATGCATTCCATTCATTTCTTCCTTAACAATATCTAATTTTCCTACATTCATGGTTCTCACATCCCATATCCCAATCACCAGTGTCTGCTTACAACTGTTCCTCTTCCTTTGTATTTGCATACTTGAAAGCTCAACCTCAGTTGCCTTTTCTGTTGTCTACTTGTGTTCTGTTGTACATAGGGTTTTCAGAGGTCTGCTATTTCAGAAGTGGATGGCCAATCCTTCTCCCTAGTCTGTCTTAATATGAATGTTCATATTTAGAGAAGTATCCAGGTATAGCTTCTCCATAAGCACAATCAAGTGCTCTTGTAGTCTGGTCTTCTCAATGTCAGCCACAACTTTTCATAATCCACACAGTGAAGCACCTTTGCATAGTAGGTAATAAATCACAAATAGACATTTTTCTGGTATACCTTACTTGACACAAAAATTCATTTTACATCAATAATGATACACCTGGTACCATGGCCTGTTCTAAATCCTGCTTAAACTTCTGGCAATTCCTTACCTATGTACTGTTCCAGCCATATTTTAATGATCTTCAGCAGTATTTCGCTTGCATGTGATGTCAATAATATTGTTCAATCATTTCCATGTTCAGTTGGATCACCTTGTTTGAGAATGGAAACAAATATGGACCCCTTCTAATCCGTTAGCCTGTCATCCTCCAAATTTCCTGGCATAGTCTAGTGAGTTCATCCAGTGTTAACTGAAAAAATTCAGTTGGTAGCCCATTGATTCCTGGGGCCTTATCTTTTGCTAATGCCTTCAATGCAACTTCTACTTTCTCTTCCATTACTATTGGATTGTTGATATGCTGCTTTGTGAAATATTTCAATATCAATCAATTCTTTCCAGTACAGTGACTTTGTATATTCACTCCATCTTCTTTTGATGCTTTGTGGGCTGTTCAGTATTTTGTCCATAGCATCTTTCAACACTGAGGCACAGGGCTTGAATGTGTTTTTCAGTTCTTTCAGCTTGAGTAACGCAGAGCAAGTTATTTCCTTTCTATTCTCCAATTCCAGCTCTCTGCATGTTCCATTATAATGCTTTTCTTCATCCTCTTGAGCTTCCCTTTGAAATAATCCTTTCAGCTTTTTCACTTCAACATGCTTTCCTTTATATTTACCTTCTTGAAGTTCCAGTACAATCTTTAGAGTTTCTTCCTACATCCATTTTGATTTTTTCTTCCTCTTCTGTTTTGCTCTCTTAATGACTAATATCCTTAATATCATCCAACAATTCATCTTTTCTTCTATTATTGGTATTCAATGCCTCACACATATTCTTAAGATGATCATGAAATTCTGATGGGATTGATTCAAGTTCATATCTTGGTTCCCGTGGACTTATACTGTCCCTCCACCCTCCTAAGCATGATGTCTCTCTCCAAAGACTGGATCCTCCTTGCAACATGCCCGAAGTATGTCAGATGAAGCTTCAGAATCTTTACCTTCAAGTAGCAGCCTGGTTGTGCATGGTATATTCAATACTCTTCTCAAGGATGACAGTTCAAAGACAGTAATACTCTTTCTATCTTTGTTTAGCGTTACCAATCATAGCAAGTAATTTGAAGACCATGGCCTGGATCAGGCACATCTAAGTCTCCAGATTGACATTCTTATTTTCAGTACTCTGGAGAGGTCCCAGAAAACAGAATTTCCCAAATGCAATGTGTCTTTTTATTTCATGGCTGTTTGTACCAAGATTGTTGATTTTAGAGCCAAGGAAACTGAAGCTGTTAAAAATCTCAATCTCTTCACCACCTATCATGATGCTGCTATTAGGCCCAGTGATGAGAATCTTTGTTTTCTCGATGTTGAGCTTCAATCCATATTGAAGGCTACAGTACTTTACCTTATGCAGCAAGAGCTTCAAGTCCTCCTCAGATTTAGCAAACAAAGTTATTGATGAGTCTTCCTCCAATCCTGATGCCACATTTCTCCACAGAGCCCAGCCTTCTGGATGATCTGTTCTGCACATAGATTGAAAAGGTATGGAGATAGGATGCATCCCTGAAGTACCCGTCCCAATTTTGAACCATGCAGTGTTTCCTTGTTCTGTTCTGATGATTGCCTCCTGGTCCAAGTATAGGTTTTAAATAAGCAAAATCAAGTGTTCTGGGATACCCATTCTTCTCAGAGTCAGTCACAGTTTGTTGTGGTCACACAGTCAAATGTTTTTGCATAGTCAATGAAACACAGATAGACATTCCTCTGGTACTCCCTGCTTTCTGCCAAGATCCATCCAACATTAGCTATAATATACCTAGTACCGTGGCCTCTTCTAAACTCAGCCTGCTCATCAGTCAGTTCTCTGTTGAGTTGCTGTTCTAGTCATTTTTGGATAATTTTCAGCAGAATTAGCATGTGGTATTAATGATATTGTTTGATAATTTCTACACTCTGTTGTGTCAATTTTCTTTGAAACTTGAGATAAAATGCATCTCTTCCATTCAGTTGGCCAGATGGTTGTCTTTTAGATTTCTTGGCACATGTTGGTGCAACATCTGTTTCTTAAAATATGGCAATTTGTGTGCTGTCAATTCTTGGAGCCTTGGTTTTTGCCAATTACATACCTATTTGTTCGCTTGCCAGTCTATGATAAAATCAACACTTTTCCCCAGAATCACAACTCAAAATCATCATCGCTTTTTTTGGTCATCTGTATAGTTGTCCAACTCTCAGATACATAGCAAATGACTGAGATTTATGAGCTGAAACAGCCTCATCTTAGTCTCTAGACTGACATCTTTGTTTTTTAGCACTCTGAAGAGGTCTGTGACATCAGATTTTCCCAATACGACTCATCTTTTGATTTTCTCCTGCTAGTGCCAAAACTACAGATTTGGGTAGCACAAGATGAAAGTGTTAACAACTTCAGTCTTTTCTCCATCTATCATGATCTGCCCACTGACCTGTTGGTGGTGTTGTTGTTGGTATGTGCCATCGAGTTACTTGTGACTCATAGCGACCCTATATATAGTACAAGAGCCTTATCCTGTGCCAACCTTGCTGTCTCAAACACACTCATTTCCACCACTCCACTCACAGAATCGACCCATCTCATCGAGAGTCTTCCTCTCCTATGCCATCCCTCCATTCTGCCAAATGTGATGTCCCTCTCCAAGGACCAGTCACTCCTTGTCACATGCCCAAAATACATCAGATGAAGCTTCAGAATCCTTGACTCCAAGGAGCATTCTGGCTTCACCCTTTTTTGTTTTCTTGATGTTTTCTTTAATACAACTATATTGAAAGCTATAGTTCTTAACATTTTGCTACAAATGATTCAAGTTGTGGTTAATTCTGGCCAGCAAGGTTGTGTTGTATGTATAATCAGGTTGTTAGTGAGTCTTCCTCCAATCCCGATTCCACATTCTTCTTCATATATAGTCCAGTGTCTCGAATTATCTCTTCAAGATATCGATTGAGAAATAATCCATCATGACCAAGTTCAAAATCCCTAGCCCTGAGAGAGATGCAAATCAAGACAACCATGAGATATCATCTCACTCCAGTAAGACTAGCAAAATTTAACAGAACAG
>NW_006400050.1:1663337-1683704 GCF_000299155.1 Elephantulus edwardii | reverse complement strand
GGATTGTGTACCAATGAGGGAGTTTTTCTTTTGCTTTTCAAGGAGAGGAGCAAATGGGGGGGAGGGGGGAGGGGTTTGTACGGGGAGAAGGGTGCAACAATGAATGAATGGAATCCCATAATCTCTGTAGATGTTCATTGAAATGAAAAATAAACAACCTAAATTAAAAAAAAAGATATCGATTGAAATGATATGGAGAAAGGGTACATTTCTTATGTTCCTTTTATTATTTTAAACATATTATGTTCTCTTGCTCTATTTAGCAAAAAAAAAACCAAAAAACACAAAAACCAAACAAACAAACAAAAAAAAACAACCAAAATACAAAACCCTTATTAGTGTAAGTATAAATTTTACATAAACAATATCCAAAGTTCTGGGACTCTCATTATTCTTAATATTAGTCATAGTATTTTGTGATCCACAGAGTCAAACACTGTTGCATGCTCAACAAGACAAAAATAGATATCCTATTAACATTCTACTTTGAATCATGATCTGACTGGTTTCAGAAATGCTATCTCTACTGTCACAAACCCTTGCAAGCACAGCTTATATTTCTGGTAGGTCTCTGGTCATATACTATTCTATTCACTGTTATAATGTTCTGCAAGGTTTTTCTTGCATGTGATATTAGTGATATTGTTCAATAATTTCCACATTCTGTTGGGTCATATTTTTGCGCATGAGAATAAATATGTCTTTATTCCAGTCAGTTGGCCAGGTAGCTGTTCTCCAGTTTTCTTGGGAAATAAAATATCAACTAGGATTTGACTCAGAACAATAGAATAAATATAGTATAATTTCTGTCTTGTGTTATAGACACAGTAGTAGGTATGTCAACCAATTGTTGCAGTCACCATGTAAATACACACAGTAACTGTCATCTGCTGTTCATCTCTGCAAGTTGTCACTTTTGATTACATGTCCAAAGTACATATTTATGAAGTCATTTTCTTCTAGATTAAGTAATATCCACATATTCTAGAACTTAAGTGTTTTTGTGTGAACAACAATCAATTTACCATGTTTATATGTTGTGTGTGAAGCTTCATTAGGAAAAATTATGCATAACATATTTTACTGTGATATCAGGAAGTTCTTTAGTGAGTTGTGCTGTTAACCATAGACTAAGTGTCTCCACTGGTTCTATTCAACCAGCAGCTCCACAGCAAGAAGATAGTTCTCTTCTCCATGATTTATAGTCTTTGGTCAGAATGTACTTGAAGACAATGAGTGAATATTGTGGTTGCAAATTTATCTAATATTAATTTTAAAGTAACTGATATGTAGGTGGTTGTTGTTGTGTGCCATTGAGTCACTTGTGACTCATAGCGACCCTATGTACAACAGCCCTAAGCTCTGCTCTCTCCTGTGCCAATCACACTGTCTCCAATACACCCATCCTGATTACTCCTGTCACCGAATCAATCCTCCTAGAGGGCCTTCCCCTCTTGCACCTGCCCTCCACTTTCCCAAGCATGATGTCCTTCTCCGAGGAATGGTGTCTCCTTACAACATGACCAAAGTATGTCAGAAGAAGCCTCAGAATCTTTACCTCCAAAGAGCAGCCCGTTTTAACACTCTCTTGGATGAATGTGTTTGTTTTCTTAGCAGTCATGGTACCCTCAATACCCTTCTCCAATACCAAGGCTCAAAGGCATCAATTCTCCTTCTATCCTCCTTCATCATTGTCCTACTCTCTGATACATAACAAGTAGTTGCAAAGAGCATGGTGAATTAAAAAAAAATATTGTTGTTTGTTGTTCTTATTAAGTTCCATCGAGTTGTAGACGACTGACAGCAACCCTATAAATGAGACATGAACACTTGTATAACTTTGGTTGTTTCTCCATGTTCGTAGAGTTTCCGGAGGCGAGCCATTTCAGAAGTGGATGCCACTATTGCTTCCAAACTTGTTTTAATTGGTAAGCTCCACCAAACACTGTACACCATGGATAATCGCATTTAACACATTAGTGTCACAGTGTTTAGCATCACAGCAACCACATGTTACCTCTGTACATAAATGCACAGACCAGTGCTATACCACTTAGAAGAATGTTTTACAAAATTAATTTAAAATAGGACTGACTGTCACAGATTAAAATCATCTGCTTTTGTCTTGGTAACATAACTTTTTGTCCACTAGGCCAACATAGCTCTCTCTATGTTGTTGTTATTGTTGTTAAGTACTGTTGAGTCATAATAGACTGAAAGAAGACAAAGATTATGGAAAAATTGAAGAGAAATATCAAATTAAAAATAGTGCCATGTGAACATTCGAAAAATTTATCTTGTTGTTGTTGTTGTTGTTTTTGTTGTAATGTGCCATAGAGTCACTTGTGACTCATAGCAACCATATGTACAAGAGCCCTAAATGCCATTCTATCCTGTGCCAACCTCACTGTTCAAACACACTCATTATCACCAGTCTACTCACAGAATCGATTCATCTCATTGAGGGTCTTCCTCTCCTTCACCGCCCCTCCACTCTCCCAAAAATGATATTCCTCTCCAAAGACCAGTCCCTTCTTACAACATGCCCAAAGTATGTCAGATGAAGCTTCAGAATCCTTGACTCCAAGGAGCATTCTGGCTTCACCATCTCCAGGACAAATCTATTTGTTTTCCTAGCAGTCCATGGTATATTCCATACTCTTCTCCAGCACCACAGCTTAAAGGCATCAATTCTCTTTCTATCTTCTCTATTCACAGTTATCTAGAAACTTAAAATATATTAAATCAGTGTATCTAGAGAATATACATTAAAAATTAACCAAATCAAAGTAAAAAAGAAAGATAGGATTGAATAACAGTACTATTTCCATATAATTGAATGAATGTTTGCAATTTTATAATGAATTAACAATTCCAGTAATTTCTACTATGTTTTTTTAAAAATAGGTAATTTCAGTCTTACACTAACTCTTTCAGAGTTATGACCTTATTTTAAAGGCCCCAATGGTTTATGTATTTAAACAAATGCCTATTAACTGTCAGATTAGAAGTTTGAATGTAAGAGCTACTCCATGGGAGTCAGTATGAGTCTGTTAAGAGTTCTGTAGCCCCAGAAACACGACGGAAGGTCAATATGAGTCGTATTTTACTAAAGGATAATAAATAGTTGGAGTGAGTCAGCTCATTTTAAAAGAATGTCACAATGAGCTAAAGGCTTGGAGAAAAAAAACACACAAAACCTTAGCAGAAGAGTCAATGTTAATTTTATTTGTCCTGTATAATCATTGTTAGAGGATTCAAACCATTGGCCTTTCTGTCAGAAAAGAAACACTGTAAATTCCTTCATATTTGATAATAGATTAGAAAAAAGTTAAGCAGCATATTGTACTAGAAATCTCATAATTAATTTGGTTTTGTTTTAAAGTGCAAATCTGGATAAGCATTGGAAAATTAAATAATGTAATTCCCTAACATGTTTAAAGAATCACAATTAATGTGCTTATTTCATAAGCAGAGAAAAGTCAGTATTTTCATAAATATTTAATCCATTTATGATAACAATTTTAATCTAGTTATTAGAGAACATTTCCATGGTCTGATCTCTTATTAGGATAATCTAAGTGTGAAATAGATTTGAAAACAATTTGTTTATATTTCATTTGCTTAACAGTTCAGAATTCAGAGTGTTAGACATCAACAAATGATCAGTTATATATCCTCCTCTTTATTTGCATACTTAGAAATGACAGAAGCAATTGTTAACAATTTTTCTAGGACAGCAGTTATAAAATGTTACTATTCCTGAAAAACCAGAAGATAAGATTATCTTTCAAACATTCTCTCTAGTCATCTCTATTTCTACCTGTACGGTGTATCAAAAATGTGAGAAAGAACATAAAATATTTACATAACAAATTCTATTGGACTATCATTTAAAATATGCTTGTGACTTTTTGTCACCTTTACTTTTGGGAATTTGTTACATTTGTTATTAAGTAACAAGAGTAGCCAGGAAATCTGATCTAATTTTGTGCTTATGTAGAGGAAGATGACTGTGTCATGAGCAGTATCATGGCAAATTATAGAATTAATAGTTAAGAGGTACTGAGAGAGTAAGAAGTCAAAATCAGCCCAATCTGAAACTATGCCTGTCGATCCGTAATTCCCAGTATCTCCCCTCCCCAGTCACTGGTAACCTCTAATCTCCCCTCTACATCTACAAAACTGCCTAATACTCAAATATTAAGTAGATCCTGGATTTTGACAACTGACACTTCAATTAGCAGCCCAACACGCTACACAGTGTGTCACCACGGCTCCTTTCTTATGTATGCTATAACTATACCTAAATGTATATGATCTCATTGGTGTAACTTGAACCACAATGAACGCTGGTGTTAGTAGCAATCAAAGAATCAATGACCCAATTTACTGGGAAAATCTTTAAAAGTTCTTTCAAACATGCTAAAGAGCAAGGATGTTAGTTTAAAGGTAGAATGCCAACCACAACGGTGAAACTTATGTCCAGACACATCAATTTTAATTGTGTGTGTGTGTGTGTGTGTGTGTGTGTTGTCTTTTTTTAATATGTATTACTAGTGTGAATTGAACTTTCAGTTTGACTACACTGTTAATAACATTTAACTTTTTCCTGATGTGTATAATTATGATAAAATACTTGAAAATACAGAAAACTTTAAGGAAGAAAAAGATAAGATGCACCTGATCTGAACATACTGAATTGTTTCATAGACATTTCAAAGTTAGACAATGAGTAAGGATGACAAAAGGAATCTCACAGTTTTTGAATCTTAGTGTTGGAGAACAGTAGTGGACACACCATGGACTGCTAAAAGAATCTGTGTTGAAAGAAGTTGCAACCAGGCTGGTCTTTAGAGGCAAAGATTGTCTCCTATGCTTTGGGTCTGTTGTCAAGAGGGCTAAGTCTCTAGGAAAAAATATCATGTAGGGAGAGGTAGAAGACTACCAAAAGAGAGGGGGACCCTTAATGAGAAAGATTGTCACAATGCCTACAACATGTCTTAGCATGACAGAGACTATGAGGATTAAATAGGACAGAGCGATTTTCAAATCTATTGTTCCCAGAGTTGCTATAATTTGTCATCTCAATGGAATGTAACAGAAACAACATTTCACTGGACTGTAAATTAAACTGTTTATATATGCCGCATCTATGTTTCATGATAAGCCTCTCTGTTGCCACAATAAGCTAATAGTGTAAGAGAGGCACAGTCATGTCCTAAAAGTCTAGAAATTATATTCCTCAAATTCCAACAACCGTGAATGGGCTGCAAAATCAGTTCTATGGCATGAATTCCCCTTAAAGTAGCTTAGAAAATAAAATGTGTCTTTATGTTCAAATCAAAGGACGGACTAGAGATTTCGTTAACAATTTAGCTTATATTGATATTATAAACTGGTGCTACTTGCCTTTCAAAATCTTTTGCTACCCTCTGCCTCCCTCCAAATCTTTCCTTCTACTATATTGCTTTCTCTATAATTCCCTTTCCTCTGAGTCTTGACCATGTTGTTTTTTCTCTTTGAACTTATTTAAAAACCTTTATTGAACTTTATTTTAACCTGGATGACTGCAATACATTTTCCAAAACTTAAATGAGAGGACACCTTCTAAATGAAATATTCACTAAACATCTTATGCCTAGGATTAATTTATTTACATTGGGGACATAACAATAAATTTTTAAAGTTTATCATTTATGTTACATGGAAGGACTGTTATGGACTTCTTAGAGCAATTCTTGTTTATCAGTGAAGTAATAGAATCTGGCAAAATGTGAGGATGTGCTAAATGATAAAAAGTGTTAACATTTTTAAATAAATAGATGACAAGAGAATGAGAGCAGATCTGTGCATCTTTATTATTTTACAAAGTTAAGATTTAATGCAAAAAACTAGCCAGACAAAGAACTGAAGAGAATCAAGGAAGCTGAGGTTCTTAGGTGTAGCTTTGCTCAATTGATGGCAATCATACAGGACAGAAAAATTCTAAGAAATGGTTTTTAAAATCTACTAAAATGTGTAATTTCCTTTATAAGCTGAGAAAAATGAGTCAAACCTTATAATTAAAAGTTGAGAATAAAGAGGAAATGGTAGGAGTGGCCATCTATATTATTATATTATCAGATGACTATATTATTTGGAATTGATTTCATGGAAGCAGGGAAAAATGTGCATTCTAAGATAGTTGCTGTTGTTTTTTGTACCATCAAGTAAGAACTGCACAGGTGGAGATTTCCCATCCTTCTTCTGTGAAACATCTGATGAATTTGAACCACAGACCTCTGGGATTGCAGCATAGTTTCTTGCTCTCCACTTCCTCCACCCCCAAACATCACACATAATTTTCTGTTGTTTTTTTTTTTTTAACACATTGTCATGTACTGATACACAGTTGTTATACAGTGATATCATTCTGGGAGTAAGACTTTGACAGGACTGGCCTGCTTGTTGAAATTGTATTCTTGCACTAGCTTTCTAAGTAAAGTACATATTATCAGAATATTAAAGATGAATTAAAACTGAAAATTTTTAACGTATATTCTTTGGTGTTTGTTTTTTGGCATTTTCTGTGGGTTTTTTTTAACAAAATAAAAACCTTAGTGAATAGCAGTTAGAACGTTGTCACAATAGTTACTACGGTTCCCGTAATTTGCTGAGCAAACAAAAACTTTGAAATTTTGGTTGTGGATGTTTTTATGCTGCTATATTTTGTCGTTTATAACACAGATAATTTTTCCCTGCCTGCTCACTTAAGCAGATATATGGATGATTTCAAACATTATTAGCTTTTCGGTGCCTAATTGACAATAATAAAAAATGAAAAATCCTAATAACATATCTGTATGTCATTCTCATATACCTCAATTATTCAGAAGTTCATAATGCTGCTGATGTCTAGGAGAATATAATCCATTAAATATACAACTGGGCTCAAGCATAAAAGTTTCTAAAATGCTCATAGGAAGAAATCATGGTGGCATTTTAAAATTTAATGTTGCTTAACCCGCAACCCAATGAATTCCTCTACCCAGATATAAAGTTTATGATGTGAAAGTAAAAATTAATCCATAGTGTTTTCGAGAAGTGATCACAGCAACATTTTATCTTTTCCCCCCCTTTGTTCATTCATTGTGTTCTGAATATCTGTTTTAAATCTAGGAAAGATTTAAAACTGGTGAAGAATAAGGGAGCTCTGGTGGCCTAGTGGCGAGAAGTTGCACTGCAATCCTAGAGGCACAAGGTTTGAATCCACCAAGTGCTCTACTGGAGAGGGAGGGACAATCTCTTTCTGTACCAGTTAGATCCAAGTTGACGGTACACATACACAAAAGTAATAAAAGAAAAAAATTGGGGAAGAATAATAACCTAATATCTTATAATGAATATTATTTACCAAGTAATAAATAATTTGAAGAAAAAAGGAAGTCAAGTTATTATATTTTCAAATCTACCTAGTTCACATGTGTGTGTGTGCGCGCACACACACACACACATTCACAGTCATTAAGGGTCTTCCCAAACTATTGACATTACATTGGGAATATAAATTAAAAGGAGCATATTTGTCTCTTTAAGAGCCACTGGTTGATGGACTCAGACTGCCAAACCAGGCAAGTTTTGGGTTAGCTATACTGCAATTTGCTACACACTATGCCATATTGCTGTAGTTGTTAATTGCCTCTGAGGTGAGCACAACTCATAGAGATCCTATGAACAAAAGGCCTGAAGCTCCTCTACAACTATTGACATTTATCAAAGTTCATAGAGTTTCTGGAGGCATAATATTTAGGAAGTGGATACCATCTTACCCAATAAATATATATTTCCTCGAGGCCATTTTTCAAATGTCACAGATTTTTAAAATCTGATTTTGTAAAAAATAACTAAAACGTGCTATTGTTTGTTATTAGAGGCCAAAACACGATCAAAGGATGCTGGAGCAAAAGAGACAAACAAAATATTTCAAGAGACAGTTTAAGAAGACAAACTGAAACAGTATATCAAAATGGACAAAGATCTACAGTTAGAAAATCAAAAGAGAAGAACAAGCTGAAAGAACTGGAGACATATACAAGTCTCAAGTTGCGATGCTGAAGATTTAAAAGTCATGAATATTGCAGGAAGCATCCAAGAAAATAGAACAAATACCTCAACTGTACAAAAAATTTAAAAACAAAACAAAACAGGTTAGTACTGAACTACTTCAGGAAGTAGAATTTGAAAGGCTGTCCTGAAGGCATCAGCAGAAAATGAAGCTCCAAGAAGTGATGTTAATTGAGGCACTTTAATAAAGAAAATCAATCCTGGAGGTGCTCACTGTTGTTGTTGTTGTTGTTGTTGTTGTTGTTGTGTGACGTTAAATTGGAACTGACCCTCCAGCAGGTTGTCAGAGGCAATAAATCATAAGTGAAGAATGAGATTGTCTATCTTTCTTATGCAAAGCAACTTGTGGATTTGAATCATATGCCTTTAAGATTGCAGTGCAACTTCTTCTTATCAGCGGGCCAATAAGACATCAAGCTCATCAGCCTCTTGGGGGAAAAAAAAATGTCCTTCAGGGTCACCATTTTGTATAATATTTCATTAGTTCCTTTTTTTTGTATAATATTTCATTAGTTCCTTTTTTTTCAGTGCTGCATAGTATTTTATTTTGTAACTATACCACAGTTTCTCTATCCACTTGTTAATGGGCACTTGGATTGTTTCCATCTCTTTGCTATTGTGAACAACACATTAAATGTAAGTATGTATATATCTGTTTGGGTAGCAGTTCTGGTTTCTTCAGGGTATATATCCAACAGTGGAATTACAGGGTCAAATGGTATTTTCATTTCCAACTTTTTGAGAAAGCACCATACTGCCTTCCAGAGTGGTTGTACCACCAACAGTGAATAAGTGTTTCATTTTCTCCACAACCTCAACAGCATTTGTGGTCTGTTGCTCTGTTGAATTTTGCTATTCTGACTGGGGTGAGATGATACATCATAGTTGTTTTGATTTATATCTCTCTTATAGCTGGGGATTTTGAATATTTATGTGTTTATTTGCCATTTGAATATCTTCTTTGGTGAAGTATCTGTTGATAACCTGTGGCCATTTTGCAGTTGAGTTGCTTACTTTTATCTTGTGGTGCTTGAGTACTTTATAAATTCTAGATATAAGTCCCTTATCAGCACGACATTACCAAATATTTTTCCCCAGTCCATAATCTTCCTTTTTACCCTGTTGGGGAAGTTTTTGGAACTGCATAGAGATTTTATTCTTGGAATATCCCATTCATCTATTTTATCCTCTCCTGGTGTGGGTTTTCCAGGGTGCTTGGCAAACTATTCATGTTGTGGATTAAAGTTTGAGTGAAATATCTCTGTCACAAAAGGACAAATCTGCATAATGCCACTGTTATAGAACTATTTTATAACAGGGGGTTGGGCAGAGACTAAGAAAAGAGGGGATAAATAATGGACACAGTATTGAAAATGATGAGGGAAAGAACTACTCAAAAGGAATATATGATTAGGTATTATTTGCATGACAGTAGTCCAGATTAAGAGCTGCACAGTAAAGTGGACTACGGGAGGGGAATTGTACAATAATTAAAGATTTTTTTTAAAAGAGAAAAGTGAACTAAGGGGGCAGGGAGGGAAATGTGCAACAAGGAAAGAATGGAAATCCAAGTTCTCTTTAAACTTTCATTAAAATCTCAATTAAAAAAAAGAAAAGAAAGATACCTGCCAATTAACTGGAAGAGATCCATATGTGCCCTCATTCAAATAAACAAACAAAAACAAACGTTATCCACCAGAATGTGGAATTAATAAACAACACACTTAATACCACATGCAAACAAGTTAAAAACGTGCTAAAGATTATTAAAGAATGTCTAGAAAAGTAGTACATCAACAGGAGGTTGCCAAAAATTCAAGTGGAATCAATGATGTTCTAGAATAATTTTTAGCATCGATTACCTTTTCAACCTGTATGCAGAGCAGATTACCCGAGAGGCCGGGCTCTATGAGAAGAAGTGCAGCATCAGGATTGGTGGAAGATCTATTAACAATCTGCATTATGCAGATGACACAACCCTGCTTGATGAAACTGAGGAGGACCTCATGCACTTGCTGCGGAGGGTCAAGGACTGCGGCCTTCAGTATGGACTGACGCTCAATGTCAAGAAGACAAAGATTCTCACCACTGGGCCAATTGGTAGCATCAGGATGGATGGTGAAAAGATTGAGATGGTTCACAGCTTCAGTATGCTTGGCTCCACGGTCTACACTCTTGGCACCAGCAGCCAGGAGATAAAAAAACGTATCGCAATGAGAAAGTCTGCTGTTAGAGACCTCTCTAAAGTATTCAAGAGCAACGGTGTCTCTCTGGAGACTAAGGTGTACCTGATACAGGCCATGGTCTTTGCAATCACTTGTTAGGCATCAGAGAGCTGGACAATGACTGGGGAAGAGAGAAGAATTGACGCCTTTGAGCTGTGGTGCTGGAGAAGAGTATTGAATGTACCATGGACTGCCAAGAAAACAGATTCATCCTGGAGAGGGTTCTAGGGCTTCATCTGACATACTTTGGACATGTTGTAAGGAGGGATGGGTCCTTGGAGAGGAACATCATGCTTGGGAAGGTGGAGGAACAACACAGGAGGGGAAGACCCTCTATGAGGTGGATTGATTCAGTGACTGGGGTAATCGGGGTGGGTGTGTCACAGGCAGTGTGATTGGCACAGGATAGAGTAGCATTTAGGGCTGTTATACATAGGGTCGCTACGAGTCACAAATGACTCAATGGCACATAACAGCAACAACAACAATTTCAGATGAATCTTGTCTGAAAACAGAGAATATTAGAGGGATATTTACTTACTTCATTTTGACGAAGCAATCACATTTGAGTGTATCACAGTAAATTGTAGACAACCTTGAGAAGAATGAGAATCACAGAATACATAATTATGCTCATGTGAAACCTACTCCCACACCAAGAAGCAGTTGTATGAACAGTATAAGAGAACACTATATGGTTTAAATTAGGAAAAGGTGTGTGTCAGGGTTATGTCATTTCTCTATATTCAATTTATATAATGAGTAGATAATTGAAAATGTGGGCTATATGAAGAATAATGTGATGTTAGGATTAAAAAAAGACTCATCAACAATATACATTATGCAAACAACACAAACTTGCTGACAAAATGGAAGAAATACTTGTTTACTGAAAAAGGGTATAGAATAAAATCATCAATATGGATTACATTTCAATATCCTCACCACTAAACTAATAGGCAACATCATGATAGAAAAATACTGAATTGTCAATTGTTTTCTTTTACCTGGATCAACAATCAATAGGCATTTTAGGAGTATTCAAGAAATTTAAAAAAAAATGTGTTGTATTGGGAAAACCTGCTGTGAATAATCTCTCCAAAATGCTAAAAACCAAGTATGTCAGTTTAAGGACTAAAGTGCACCTGGTCAATCCAAGGGATTTCCTTCAAAAAGTTAGACAATAAATCAGAACTACCAAAGAAAACACTATAGTTTTGAATGGCAGTATTGGTATAAAGTAGTGAATATTCCATTGAATGTTCCCCCCAAAAAATCTATCTTAGAGGAAGTACAACCATGTTAGAAACAAGGATGATGAAATGTCATATAACATATTTCAGACATATTATCAGGAAGGGTTAGTCCTCGGAAAATCTATCACATTTTGAGAAATGAAAGATCAGAGAAAGGAAAATCTTCAACAAGATGGACTGACATGGTGACTGTAATGACAGGCTCAAGGATATCAGAGACGTGGGTATCAGATTGTGGGTAGTATAGACTGGACAACATTCAAATCTATTGTCCATAAGGTCACCTATAACTCATTATTGATTAGATGACACTTAAGATCAACACTTGTTTATTGATTTCTGATCTAAGTAAAATGAAATCATAGCAACTTCAATTAATATTTTATCTACCTATCTATCAAGAGGTGATAAGAGCTGAAGAAAAATTCTGCATAAATGAGTATCATATAATTAAATAACATGTTGGAATTGTTGTTATTGTATTTATGTGCCTTCAAGTTGCCTGTCACTCATAGCGACCCTATAACAGCTCTACCCTGCTCTAGTCTGAGCCAAACTTATTGTCTCTGACACACCTACCCAATTACCTCAGTCACTGAGTCAATCCATCTCATCGAGGGTCTTCCTCTCTTGCTCTGTCCCTCCACCCTCCCAAGCATAATGTCTCTCTCCAAGGACTGGTCTCTCTTTGCAACATGCCTAAAGTACATCAGACGGAGCTTCAGAATCCTAGCCTCCAGAGAGCAGCTTGGCTCAGCAGGCAATTAATACATCCTATCAAATACTTCTTGTTGCATTTGCCTTAATAAGTGTGGTAAAATGGAAGGGCACATTAAACATATTCAGCAATTCATTATGTGGCTCAATGAACCATTCCGATCTGAATCTCCTTGTTTTATTGTCTTTAACTCAAAGATATGATCATTTTTGTTAAATCTGTGCTATAATATATTCCTTTTTTCTTTGTCTTATTTATTAATTTTATTAATATTTTTAAATTATTTATTATTATTTCTTATTTTTCTTAATTTATTGACATAAGTAAAGCCCAACACAAACAAACCAAAACCAAAAACAAAATCAACCATGGATCAGTTCCAACTCAGTTGATACATAGTGACAACAAAATTAATGTATGTCAATAAATTAGTATATTCTGGTAAGGAATACCAGAGGAATGTTTATTTGTGTTTTATTGACCATGCAAAGGTGTTCGTGTGGATCATGACATATTGACGTTGAGAAGAGTGGAAATCCCAGACCACTTGTTTGTGTTCATGTGGAACCTATACCTGGATCAGGAGACTGTTTTGTGAACAGAGCAGGGGAACACTCTTGGTTTGGAATTGGGAAGAGAGTGCTTCAGAGTTGTATTCTCTCTCCATACCTGTTCAGTCTATATGGTGAACAAATTATCAGAGAAGCTGGACTCTATGAAGAGAAGTACAACATCAGGATTGGAGGAAGACTCATCAATAACCTGCATTATGAAGATGATACAACCTTGCTTGCTGAAATTACGGAGGACTTGAAGCACTTGTTTCAGGAGATCAAGGAATGTAGTCTCCAGTGTAGTTGTATCTCAGTATCAAGAAAATAAAGATTCTTACCACGGGACCAATAGGCAGTATCATGATAGATGGAGATGAGACTGA
This sequence comes from Elephantulus edwardii, assembly GCF_000299155.1. Classification (NCBI taxonomy): domain Eukaryota; kingdom Metazoa; phylum Chordata; class Mammalia; order Macroscelidea; family Macroscelididae; genus Elephantulus; species Elephantulus edwardii. The sequence continues at coordinate 1,670,462 of NW_006400050.1, read as the reverse complement.
AACTGTGGATCTACAATTAACAATCTTGGTATGAGCCGTCAGGAAATAAAGATACAGGGGAAGTCTGCAGTTAGGAACCTTTCCAAATTGTTGAGGAGTAGTGATATCAGTTTGAGGAATAAAGTGTGTCTGATTCAGAGCATAATCTTTCTGATTACTAGCTATGCATCTAAGACCTGGACAATAAATAAGAATTACAGGAAAAGAATTGATGCCTTTGAGCTGTGGTACTGGAGACGAGTACTGAACATCCCACGGATGGCCAAGAGGATGAACAGCGATGTCTTGGAGAGGGTGCAACCTCACATACTTTGGACATGTCTTTAAAAGGTGCTGTTTCTTAGAAAGGGACATGATGTTGGGAAGGGTGGAGGGTAGGCAAAGGAGAGGAAGACGGTCAACCGGGTGGATTGACATGGTGACTGCTGCAATGAATGGCTCTTGTGTGTCAGGAAGTGTGAGTATGGTGAAGGACCGAACAGGGTTCAGATCTTTTGTTCTTACGGTCGTTATGAGTCATGATCAACTCGAAGGCACCTAACAGCAACAACAACATATTCTAGTAGCATAGTTTATAGACTGTTGCCTTATTATTGCCAAAGTCATGTAGTTTAAATCCGGCAAATGCTTTACAGTAAAAAAGGAAGGAAAGTTTCTTGTGTATGATTTATAGTCTCAGAAATCCAGGGGACGATCATCTCTCAGTCAGTTCTAATTCTCCAGCAAAGAAAGAGAGACTGAATTAATGATAATCATTCTAAATGTCATTGGTATTGGAACAATAAGTTGTATGAAATTTAGTTATAATGTGATTGTCCAGAAAATCCAGCTCATTCTGCATAAACTCATTTGCATTGCTGTAAGTTTGAGAATTTGTCATAGCTGACTGGGTTTTTACGCTATAAATAAAATGAGAGGAGATCACTACATTTTTCTCCTATGGAACCAGTGATGGATTTAAACTGCCAAAGACACATTGGCTTTGAGTTAGCAGCACATTCCTTATAGGCTGTGTCACCAGAACTCATCTACACATACACATGCGTATGTATACATGTGTACGCATATATACATATTTATGATTGTATGTATATGTTCATGCACTTACATACACAAGCATATATGCAAATCTACACATGTGCAGAAAATATCACAAAAATTTAAATTTGATCAGGGAATTTTAATTCGTATTCATGATCTAAAGGACAGCACGTATGATGGTCTAAATTCTGGGTACCTTGGTTTGTGACAAAATCAAGCACATAATTAATGAAATATTTTTCTGTTTTTAAGTACAGATGTATTGGAAGCATGTGTGAGATAAAAAAATTCTTTAAATGAAGCTAATCACTGCACTGAGCTACACCTCCAAAAAACTTAATTGTGTGATTTCTGCAACTGTAAGTCAGTTTAAGAATGGAATATTAAACAGCACTGGAAAATAAGGAACTCATAAAATATTATACAAAATGCGTGAACCTGGAAGACTTTATGCTAATTGAAATATCTCAGTCATAAAAGAACAAATACTGCATAATGTCACTGTTATAAAACAGGAATGACATAATGGCTGGGTGAAAACTAAGAAAGGAGAGGAGAAATAATAAACATTGCATTTAAATAGATGAGGTAAAAAACTGTCTAAAAGAAATATGTGATTAGGTATTATCTGCATGTCTACAGTCCAGAATAAAAGGTGCATAGCAAAGTAGATAGGGGATCGTGGGGGAGGGAGGAAAATGTGCAACAATGAAAGAATCTTTTCATAGAGAAAAGTGAACTGGGGGAAGGGATGGGGGAAATGTGCAACAATGAATGAATCAATAGAAATCAAAGATATTTGTAAGCTTTCATTAAAATATCAGTAAAAAAAAGAAGTAAAGAAAAAGAAGAAGTCTTACTTGAAATAGCTGACTTTCCAGGGCGTTTTCAAAGGCAGTAAATCACAAGGGAGGAGATTGCCTATCCTTCACTTACGGAGAAGGTGGTAGAACCTTGCACCTTGGTCTTAAAAGTTCGGTTTCTTATTACTATGTACCCTATAAAATTGTCTTGTAACTGTTTTATTTCTGACTTCTTGGTTTAACTTTCTTTTACAAACCCTAGTTAAAAGTATGTCAAGCTTTAATTAACCGCTTTCCTTTTATTTTAAAGAGAGTACAGATTTTTCTTGTTAACATTATACTAAGACATAGGGTAAGAGTTAGATGTTTTATTTGCTTCATAAAAAGAATGTCAAAAGGATAATACTTTTAAAATTTCATTAAACAATATGTGAGCCATATCAGGTGCTGATGAAGGAAGAAATTCAAGCTGTTCCAAAGGAATTGACAAAAACAAGGCCCCAGGAATTGACGGTATAACCAGTCGACATATATCAACAAACAGATGTTGCCCTGGACATGCTTATCAAGTTGTCCCAAGAAATCTGGAGGACAAACACCTGGCCAACTGTCTAAAAAAGTCTGTATCTGTTCCCATTTCAAAGAAAGGTGACTTGAAAGTGTGTAAATTATTGAACAATATCTTTACTATAACACGAAAGCAAGATTCTGCAGAAAATTATCCCAAAATGACTGCAACAACACATCAATGAAGTGCCAGATGTGTAGGCTGGGTTTAGAAGAGGCCACAGTATGAGGGATATTGTAGCTAATGTTAGATGGATCTTGACTGAAAGTGGAGAGCACTAGAGGAATGTCTGTATGTGTTTCCTTGACGATGAAAAGGCATTTGACTGTCTAGATCACAACAAATTGTGGCTTGATTGTGCTTATGTGAAACCTAACCAGGAGGAAGTTGTCAGAACATAGCAAGGAAACACTACATGATTCAAAATAATGAAGAGTGTACACTAGGGATAAGTTTTTTCTCCATCTCTCTTAAATCTGTATGTGGCACAGATCATCTGGGAGGCTGGTGTCTACGAGGAAGAATGTGATATCAGAATTGAAGGAAAACTTATCAATAACCTGTGTTATGCAGATGATACAACCTTGCTTGCTGAAACAGAGGAGGATCTGAGGCATTTGCTGCAGAAGGTCTAGGACTGTAGCCTTAAACATGAATTGAAGCTAAATTCTCACCACTGGGAAAACTGACATACAATGAAGAGATTGAGATTGTAAACATCTTCAGCTTGCTTGACTCCACAATCAACACTCTTGGTGCCAACAGACAGGAAATCAAAAGACAAATTTCATGGGAAAAGTCAGCTGTCAGGGATATTCCCAGAGTACTGAAGAGCAACGATGTCAGATTGGACACTAAAATGTGCATGGTCCAGGCAATGGTCTTCTCAATTACTTGCTTTGCATCAGAAGCTTGACAATGACTATGGAGGACAGAAGAAGAATTGATGAGTTTGAGCTGTGGTGCTGGAGAAGAGTATTGAATATAGCATGGACTGCTAGAAGAACAAACAGATTCATCCTGAAGAGAGAAAAACCAGGCTGCTACTTGGAGGTAAGGGTACTGAAATGCCATTTCGCATAATTTGGGCTAGAAGAGACTCCATGCTTGAGGGAATGGAAGACTAAAACAAGAAAGGAAGACCCTCGATTAGATGGATTGACTCAGTGACTGGGGTAATGGGAGTAGGTGTATCAGAGACAATAATGTTGGCTCAGGATAAAGCAGAGTTCAGAGCTGTTGTACAGGGGGTCGCTATGAGTATCAAGCAGCTTAATGGCAAATAACAACAAATATAATGAACAATAAAATAAAATATTTTCATTTATTTCTTGTTATTTTGGGATGTGTTGATTGTGAACAATATGTGACTTTGTCCTATTTTCTTCAGAAAGAAAAATTTTATACTTACTTCTATATGAGTTGATCAGTCATATCCACTATTGATGACTAAAATGTTAAAAATTTTTCACATATACAATGATTTTAGTGAAAGTATAACAAAGGCATGAAATAATTGAAAAGAAAGCAGATTGTAATTTTATAATCTTTGCTCATTTGCATTACTAATGAGAGAAATACAATGATAAATTCCTCCATTTATAGTATATATAACATAATTACAGTGCTAACAAAAATGTTTTCAAGTCCAATATTTTTCTTATTATTAATAACTATTAATACAAAGTATTAGGGGATACTCGTGGCTCAAAATAATGAAATGGAAATTAGACAAATGGGTAATTGAAAATGAGTTCCATGAAAGACTATATTCTGCATGTATTCATTCTCTCGGGGTGAATTTTCCCTTTCTAGTAAAACAAATAGGGCAACAAATGTGGCAAGAAGCTGTGCTACAATACTGAAGGCATGCATTTGGAGGACATCAATAGGGCAACAAATGTGGCAAGAAGCTGTGCTACAATACCAAAGGCATGCATTTGGAGGACATCAGCTGCTCTTGGAGGAAGGATGAGTAATCTCCAGTGGAATTAATTGCCTCTGAAAACCCAATGGAGGGCCTGCTATGGGTTGGTTTTGACTTCTTGGTACACAAGAACAACAGTAAAATAATTACTTTCTAGGTCAAAGAGATGTATATTTTGAATAAAATGCTTATAAATAACAAACTATGCTTGATTTTCCTGTCTCAGGTCTTTGAGTTCGATTTCCTTTACACATTTCAGTAATAATCTTCCCTTGATAAAAAATTACATTTTGGCACTGAGATATATTTTAGCTTGTTGTTGTTGTTGTTTAGCAATAGAACATACAGGAACACATCCAATCTAATAAAAAATAAAATAAGTAATGGGAAAATTACACTTTAAAATAATAATCTACAAATTTATAGATTTTAAGATAATCATTCTTATTTTTAACCAAGATTACAATATTTTTAAAAAATTTCATGTGAAATTTATTTTTTATGCATTTTAATTTTCTATGCATCAATAACCTGCATTGTGCAGATAACACAATCTTACTTACCGAAACTGAGGAGGACTTGAAGGACTTGTTGCAGAAGATCAAGGAATGTAGACTTCAGTAGGGATTGCATCTCAATATCAAGAAAACAAAGATTCTTACCACTGCACCAATAGACAGTGTCATGATGGATGGAGAGGAGATTGAAACTGTCAAAACCTTCATTTTGGTTGGATCCACAATTAACACCTTTGGCACCAGCAGTCAGAAAATAAGGAGACATATTGCACTGGAAAAATCTGTAGTTACGGATCTCTCCAGATTATTGAGGAGTAGTGATGTCAGTTTGAGGACTAAGGTGTGTCTGATTCTGGTGATAATCTTTCTGATTACTACCTATGCATCTGAGACCTGGACAATGAATAAGGATGGCAGAAAAAGAATTGGCACCTTTGAACTGTGATGTTGAAGAGGAGCACTAAACACCCCATAGACGGCCAAGAGAACATACAACTATGTTTTGGAGAGGGTGCAGGCTGAGTGCTCTTTGGAGGCAAGAATGATGAGACTTTGCCTCACATACTTTGGAGTTATTGCTTGGAGGTGCTATTCCTTGGAGATGCACATGATTTTGGAAAGCGTGGAGGATTGACTAAGCAGAGGAAGATCCTCAACCAGGTGGATTGACATAGTCACTGCTGCAATAGGCTCTTGTGTGTCAGGAAGTGTGAGAATGGCGCAGGACAAGACTGGGTTCAAATCTTTTGTTCATATGATCACTATGAATTGTACTCAATGACACCTACCAACAACAACAACATAGATTTTTAACTTTTGTATTTTATTGCCTTTACGCAAGTGTAGTTTAGGTCTCTAACACGGATATTGAATATTTTAATTCATCTTCATTTATGTATTTTTCTCTTTTGCCAAAGTCTATTAAAAATTCAGACCAATTGCCATTGACTTGTCACTATTTCTTAATTGTTTTAATTTCATTTAAAAACAATGAGGTGGAGGGTGACATGATTTAACTTACCCTTTTATTTTGTCTGATTTGTTTTAGCTTACTAAAATTATTTAATTTTCAAGTTTGTTGTTGTTATGTGCTGTCCAGTCACTTGCAACTCCTAGTGACCCTATGTAAAAGAGCCCAAAACACTACTCTATCCTGTGCCAAACACGCCATTTCTGACACATTCTCTCCCACCACCTCAATTGCAGAACTGATCCATCTCATTGAGGGTATTCCTCTCCTGTGTCATCCCTCCACTCTCCAAAACATGATGTCCCTCTGTAAGGACCAGTCCTGCCTTACAACATGCCCAAAGTATGTCAGACGAAGCTTCAGAATCCTTGACTCCAAGGAACAGTCCGGCTTTGTCCTCTCTGGGACAAACCTGTGGGTTCTCCTAGCAGCCCATGGTATATTCAACACTCTTCTCCAGCACCACAGGTCAAAGGCATCAATTATCTTTCTATCATCCCTGGTCACTGTCCGGCTCTCCAACACATAGCACGCGATTGTAAAGATTATAGCCCGGATCAGGTGCACCTTAGTCTCTAGCCTGATGTCATTGCTCTTCAGTACTCTTGAGAGGTCTCTGACAGCTGACTTTCCCAATACAATTCATCTCTTGATTTCCTGGCTGCTGGTACCAAGACTTTTGGCTGTGGATCCAAGTAAACTAAAACTGTTAACTATCTCAATTCCTTCACCATCCATACTGATGCTTCCAATTGGCTCAATTCAATGATGTATGCTTATATTTTCAAGTTTAGTAAATCCAAAATTTGTCATTTTATTGTATATTATACTATTTGGCAGTGTTTGCCTTTATTCCAGTAAAAGTACATTCACTCTTCATTCTTTAAAATTAGTTTATATTTGCAAGTATTTTAGATTTCTTTGACACTGAATATACTATTATTTTTCCTTTACATATAAATGTAAATGAATTGCATATAAAATTATTTATTAACCCTAATTTTACCTGTGTATTTTAAAATCAGCAGCAATAATGTTTTGGTATTTTTACATTTTGAAAGCAGCCAAATTTTAACTTTCTATTTTCTTTTACATATTCTGAGTTTGTATCGTTCTTTTTGCTTTGTATTTTGAAATCAGCAGAGAACTGCCAGAAGTCCAGACAGGGTTTAGTAGGGGTCATGGTACTAGGGATATTGTAGCTGATATTAGATGGATCTTAGCTGAAAGCAGGGAATACCAGAAGAATGTCTATCTGTGTTTCATTGATTATGCAAAGGCGTTTGACTTTGGTCCAT
>NW_006400050.1:1648914-1662652 GCF_000299155.1 Elephantulus edwardii | reverse complement strand
ACAGATTCACCCTGGAGAAGGTTAAACCAGGCTACTCCTTGGAGGCAAGGATTCTGGGGCTTCGTCTGACATACTTTGGACATGTTGTAAGGAGGGAGAGGTCCTTGGAGAGGGACATCATGCTTGGGATGGTGGAGGGATGGCGTAGAAGGGGAAGACCTTCTATAAGGTGGATTGATTCAGTGACTGGGGTAATCGGGATGGGTGTGTCAGAGGCAGTGAGATTGGCACAGGATAGAGGAGGGTTCAGGGCTGTTGTACATGGGGTTGATATGAGTCGCAAGCGACTCGACGGCACATAACAACTTTTGGTGTATAGCTTTTGAACTCAGTGGAGGATAAACTACCAGTTGGTCTTGATTTGATGGAATGAATGTTATTTATTTTTCTGCTTGGTCTTTTTTAATTAATGAGAATGACAGAGGAAGAATAGATGCCTTTGAGTTGTGGTGTTGGAGAGGAGTTACTGAATATTGCATGGACTGCCAAAAGAACAAGCAAGTATGCCTGGGAGAAAGTGTCACCAGTGCACTCCTTACAGACAAAATTGGTAAAGCGTCCTTTTACATATTCTGGGCATATTTTTAGGAGGGACTAGTCCTTGGAAAAAGATAATGCTTGGAAAGGTGGAGGTCAATGAAAGAGAAGAAGACCCTTAACAAGGTAGACTGGCACAGTGGCAATAATAATGGGCTTGGCTATATCAGAAATGATGAGAGTGGAACAGGAGAGAGCAAAATTTAGATAGATCCATTGTTCTTAGAGTTGTTATGACTAATAGTTGACTCAACCGCAACTAACAACTACTACAACAGCATAAAGACTCAAATTTTCTTGTTACTTGTTCTCACACATGTGGGAAAGAGTCTAATGTTGTCTCTCAATATTTCAACACCATATTTTAGTTTATATCACCTATCATTTATTAACCATGTATACTACTGAATTTAATCACAGTCTTAATTATTTAACTAACATATTTTTATTTTCTAGAATCCTAATGTGTTCCTTTTTATTTACAGACTGTAATTCATTCAGTAGGGCTTTTAACTTTTCAAGTGATTGAAGATGAAACTCAAATATCGGCAAGGAGATCTGCAATAATTTTTCTTTTCTGAGAAAGTAATATAATTGTTATTTTCACTTGCTTTTACATTTATTCCAGTACATGGAAACCTAGTAAGTAAAGAGTAGAACAATATCTGATATGATGTCGGAGTTGTGACCTTTCAGGAACAAATAGCCCCACTTGTTTGGGTAGATTTGAACTGTCAACCTTGGTTAGTAGTCCTGAACCCAAGCATTGGTATCACTTAAGGACGCTTAGGAAGCATATCATAAGCCTAAATTTAAGAGAGAAGATGCTGGCACATCTTTATTACACTGTTTTATTTAGAGGGGAATAACTAGAGGCAGTAACTGTGGGAGCTTCGATAACACTAATTTTACAAGCAGCTCAGCAGAATTTGAAAGTAGCAGCCCTTGAAGTCCTCATCTGTCAAGCTGTGACCACGGGGGAAAAAAAAAGAAACATGTAATGATTCTTTCCTGATTCTGTTGAAGCTGATGTGGGTACTACAAAGTGACTGAGGGAAACTCCAAAGACAAAATGCAAAATGCAGTACCTAGATGGATGGCTTCAGGAAACATTTGAAAGAAATAATCCTATCACAAGTACTTGTTAAGTTCTTATCACCAGATATTTATATCTTAATACCAAATATTTTAATTAGCAACTATTCCAGAGATACCATTGACTGCCCTTTAAAGCTCTAAGTCAGATTCTTTTTTTCTTTTTTTTTTAAATCTATTATATATTTCTGTCATCACAGGAGACTAGAGTGAGGGCTACATGGTGGAGGGGACCTGGGGGAGGGTTAGTAAAACAATGAAAGAATCTTTTCTTTTACTTTTCCATAATTTTTGACTCATGTTCTTATAATTTGTTAGTCAAATTTGTGTCTTCTAGGTTGCAACATCCCCATGATACATCTTCAAGGATATGAACATGTACGGCCAAGCACAATCAATAAGAGTGCATCTAAATTCCAAAATCAATCTCCATAATAGTCTATGTGTTTCCTACTGCCAAAGGGGCCCTTTAGAGTAGTGAGAGAAGATCTTCACCCTGAAACCCACAGCGTCCCTTTTCAGCAGGAAGTAGCTAAGAGAATACGCCATCCCCTTTTCCTTATGACTCAGGGTGAAGTCTCTCTCAGGGAGGAGTGATAGGGAATGGCAAAGGACACACTGACAAAGAAGATTAATCAGAACTGGCTTTGACAAGCACTGTGGCATTTGGACAAGAACAAATTGGGAGGAGGGTAGAGAGAATAGTGCAACAATGAATGAATGGAAACCCAAAATCTCTGTAAATGTGTATGAAAATTAATAAAATATAATTCTAGAAAAAATCTGTTATGCCTAAAGAACAAATGAAAGGCAGCAACAATCAGGTCAAATGCAAATTCTTCTGTCTGAGACACATATCTGAAAAAAGAAAAAAGAAAACACACCAAATTTAACTTTGTTAGTATTTTACTTTGAATATGCACTTAGAGCAAAACCACAGTGGGGATGACTGAGTCTAACATCCACGAAGAAGAACTTTCCCCATCAACATCCATAATATAAAACTGATCCCTACTAGACCAGAAATGTTCCCTCCTCACGTTTTTGCGTTTACTTCCTCTAATTGATAAGTCCAAAATGTGTTGCAAATGGTCATATGGATTTCACAGATCTCAACTCACTCACATTTGGGAGCTTTATTAAGCAAACAGGTTTAGAGGGGAAGAAGGCAAAGGATGTTACAGTGAAAATCCAGATTCATTCCAGGAAACAAATGCAAGAAGCAGAAACAAATGCAAGAAGCCCCTGCAGTAGCAACTTCTCTTCAGCAAGTAACACCTCTGCCTCTAGTTTAATCTGAAGAACCGAGGCCCTAGTTCAAGGGCTCTCTCTGGCCATGGTTCCATCATAAGGGCTATGGTCCTGTTTCCATTTGGCTCCATCAGGCTGTGTTCGGCAACACTCTCAGCTCTGCCTGGCTGGCTTTTCCTCTTGCTGCTTATGTTAAATATGCTGATCCATAGTTAAGGCAGCTGGAGACCACTCCCTCAGAGGAGTAGGGGTGACAGATGATCCTTAAATGTTCATTCTACTGATGGAACTTAATCATCAAAGGTTACTTTACATTAACCACCTAGCCATCTTGTCAGATCTAAGGCAATGAATAGAAAAGTTAGTCTTTAAAATTCTAATATGACAAAGTATAAGCAAAAAAAAAAAAAAGGTGATTCTCTTTTAAGCATTAGGTGATTCTCTTTTAAGTATTATAAGCAGCGTTCCTAAATGAGAATTGTGAAGCATAAATTTGGGCTTTGAGCGTACTGATAGACCTTAGGAAATCTGTTGTTGTTATTTGCCATTAAGTAGAAAGATTCACAGCTGACTATCCAGTGAGTTTTCAAAGGCAGTAAATTGCACAGGAGGAGATTATTGACCTGTTTCCTTCTGAGCAGGTTCAAAACGTGTGATTTTGTGATTTCAGCACAGCTTCTTCCTTTTTGACCACCAGTTTAGAAACATAAAATGTCTATATTAAAAAGCACTGAGAATTTACCATCAAGCCAACCATGACTCATGGAGACCACATGCCCAGCAGACCTGAACCCTGGCTATCCTGAACCGTTCTTAGCTTCTTTGATGTACCCAAACCACTTGCCACAGTCCATGTCAATCCATTCTATTCAGAATCTTTCTTTGTTGATTTTCTCCCTTTCTGAGTATGATGTCCTTTTCCAAGAACTGGTTTCTCCTAGAAACATGCTCAATGTACTCAACATAAAGTTTAATCATTCTTGCCTTAGGTTTTTGTTGGGTTTTGTTGTTGTTGTTGTTTTGTTTTGTTTTTTAATGTTACATTCTTTACTGGTATTGCTGGTTCTCTCAGCACCTTGGAGAGAGTTTTGACATTCAGTTTCTCTTATGTAACACATCTAAATTGATTTTTTGACAGTTATTGTCTTTTATTGCTTGATTATTCATTTGATCAAAGCAAGATTAAATAGGTGTCCATTTTAATATTTTCTCTATCAATCATAATGTTGCCTATATACCCATTGTTGTTGTTGTTATATGCCGTCGAGTTGCAGGCAACTCATAACGACCCTATGAAGGAGAGTCCTCGATGCTTGGGTGCCTTTCATCCTTTCTCCAGGTTCATAGGGTTTCCAGAGGCAAGCTATTATGGAAGTGGATGTGACTAGTCCTTCCAAATGTACCCAGTAGTGAAGATTTTTTGTTTAGTGAAGATATTTTGTTTACCTTAGGGGGGGGAATCTCTCAAGCTCTGATGAGGAAGTTCTAATTAGTAAAGGATTAGCCATATTTTGGTAGGAAAGAAAGTAAATTTGTAAGATAGGTTCTATATTGTACAATATTATAGTTCCCTTCATTTCAAACATAATAGAAACACTTTCATTGTATTTCATTCATCCTCCTTCTTTGTATGACCCTGTAATATTACTCTCTTCCCAGCATCAGCGTCTCTGTCCCCTTCTCTTTCCTCTTTGTATAATCCGCACACATCTTATTGATTTAACTTCTGGTTTTACAATAAAAGTCTTATTTATTATTTGTAAGAATAAATTTCTTATGTGCCCATAAGATTTTGTTGATTGTATTTTGTGAGTTTGATAAAATTAGGACAATATTCCACATAGGAGAACAAGGGTGGACAGAGTTTAATTATGAGAAATTAACTGCTCGTAGAGTTGGAGTCTGAAAATCAAAAGGGCTGAACTTGCTAGACTTTTTTTTCCTTAATCTTTTCATAGGCATTTGATGAAATTTAATATGTTGTATTTTATTTTCATCCACTTCCAAATAGCTTTTTTTTTTTTTTTTACTTTTACTTTTTTAGCCTACAGCATCCGGTCTTCCCAGGCAGTCTCCCATCCAAGTACTAACCAGGCCCGACCCTGCTTAGCTTCCGAGATCAGACGAGATCGGGCGCGTTCAGGGTGGTATGGCTGTAGACTCCAAATAGCTTTTAATTTAAATTTTTGCTTTTATTTATGAGTTACTAATAAATTTTTTATAAATATTTTAGATTTATTTAAGGAGACATTTTTTAAGCTGAAGGAACTAAAGAACAAATTCAAGTTTCGAGTTGCAAAACTTAAGGATGCTATGGTCAGAATATTAAATTATCCATGAAGCATTAAAAGAAGATTGAAGGAGTATACACAGTCAATGTACCAAAACAAATTGACTGACACTGAACAATTTACTGAAATAACATATGATCAAGAGACAATGAAAATGAAGGAGGGTATTCAAGGTGCTCTGAAGGAATTGGCAAAAAACAAGGGCCCAGGAACTTTTGGCATAGAGATTGACATATTTGAACAAACAGATGCTGCCCTGGACATGTTCACCAGGCTGTGCCAAGAAATCTGGAAGACTTGCTACCTGATCAACTGACTGAAAGAGATCCATATTTATTCCTATGCCAATAAAGGTGATCATAAAGATAATGGAAATTATTGAACAATATCATTAATATAACACACAAGCAAAATCATGTTGAAGGTTATCAAAAACTGACTGGAAGAGTACATTAACAGAAAACTACCAGAAATACAAACTAGATTTAGAAGAGGTTGTGGCACTAGTGACATTATAGCTAATGTCAGATGTTTTTTGACTGAAAGAAAAGAATGCTGGAAGAATGTCTATCTGTGCTTCATTGACTGTGCAAAGGCAATTGACTGCATAGATCACAAGTCATGGTTAACCTTGAGAATGGGAATCCCAGGAGACTTGACTGCACTTAAGCAAAACTTACACTTGGACCAGGAAGCAGTCCTCAGAATAAAGCAGGGAAACATTGCATAGTTCTAAATTAGGAAAAGAGTGCATCAAGGATGGTCCTGTCTCCCTACCTTTTTAATATATATGAAGAACAAGTAATTTGAAAGGCTGGATGGAGTTTATGAGGAGGAGTGTGGCATCAAGATTAGAGGAAAACTGATCAACAACCTACATTATGCAGATGATACAACCTTGCTTGTCAAAACTGAGGAGAACCTGAAACATTTGCTGCAGAAGGTCAAGGACTGTACTCTTCAATATGAATTGAAGCTTAATCTCAAAAAGACAAAGATTCTAGCCACTTGACCAAGTGGCAGCATCAAGATAAATGGAGAAGAAATTGAGGTTTGTTAACACTTTCAGCTTTCTAGACTTCACAATCAACACTCTTGGCACCAGCAGTCAGGATCAAAAGATGAATTGTATTGGAGAAGGATCTCTCCAGAGTGTTCAAGAGCAATAAGGTCAGTCTAGAGACTAAGATGTGCCTGCTCCAGGTCATGATCTTTGAAATTACATCCTATGCATTAAAGAGCTGGACAATGACTAAGGATGGCAGAAGAATTGATGCCTTTGAGTTATGGTGCTTGAGAAGAGTATTGAACATACCATGGACTGCCAGAGAACAAATGGGTCTGTCTAAGAGACGATGAAATCAAGGTTTCCCTTGGAGGCTAGGATTTTGAAGTTCTGTCTTAACAAGCTTTGGGCATGTGGTCAAGAGAGACAAGACCTGGGAGAAAAGCATTGTGTTTGGAAAGGTGGAGGGCCAGTGCAGGAGAGGAAGACTCTGGATGATATGAATTGATACAATAACTGGGGCAATGGAATTACATGTGGCAGAGTCAGTGACACTGGCTCAGGGTAGAGCAGGGTTCCTAGCTATTGTACATAGACATAGGATCTTTATGAGAAGCAAGCAACTCAATGGCACATAACAATAACAATGATAATACTCTCAAACTAAGGTTAATAAAAGATATATGAAGCCATGAAGAATAGACACGTGTTGCAAACCGCAACCCTTTACACAATGCCTGGAAGAAATGAACATAAAGGACAAAGGCACACAGAAGACAAGACGGACTGCAGCAAAGAAAAACACACACAGACGGGACAAGAAGCTGCAGCCTCGTGATGCTGTGTTTACTGAACTTTATAAGGGTCTAAGCAATGATTTCCTTTTTTAGGGTTTCTGTAGAATCATAATAAACAGTGATCCCATATCTCAGTTTCCATAGAATCTTAAAAGGTGGGTATAGAAACAATCGCGTAAGGGAAGATACACACTCCGTTCCTTATGATAGATGTTGCTTTTCACATGAAAGGAGTTGGGAGACTGAGACGACTTAAGATATATGATTTACAGGAAGAGAGACCTCCAAGTTCCCAGCCCGTTTGTAGGACAGAGGACAAAGGTTTCTCTTTAATATTAAACCAGAGAGTTACCTGTTTGCAGGCTGAACTCTCAATAACCTCGAAACTCACCGCGTGCAGGCTGGACTTCCAATAATGGCAATCGGTCCTCCTCAGACATGGATACATTATCATTTGCCATGAAAGACTTTCTGATCATAACAAGTCTAAAAGACAAAGTAGAACTGCCACATGGGATCTCTAAGTCTGTAACATTTATAGAAATACCATGCTATGCCTTTTGTTCAAAGAAAAAGCTAGTGAATACAAAGGTTACAACTTTTGGTTAATAACAGAGTGCTTAACAATTGTTCCAACACTGGCTCTTAGAGGTAGAGACTGACATAGATAAACACCACTGATATTTGCGTTCAAATGGATTCTGAGTCATAGAAACCCCATCTGTAGCGAGGCAACCGAGCTGCTGACGCAAAGATGCAGATCTTTGTGAAGACCCTGACTGGCAAGACCATCACTCTTGAGGTCGAGCCCAGTGACACCATCGAGAACGTCAAAGCCAAAATTCATGACAAGGAGGGCATCCCTCCTGACCAGCAGCGTCTGATATTTGCGGGCAAACAACTAGAGGATGGCCGTACACTCTCAGACTACAACATCCAAAAAGAGTCCACCCTGCATCTGGTGCTGCGTCTCCGTGGTAGCATTATTGAGCCTTCCTTGCGCCAGATCGCCCAGAAATATAACTGCGACAAGATGATCTGCCGCAAGTGTTATGCTCGCCTGCATCCCCGTGCTGTCAATTGCCACAAGAAGAAGTGTGGGCTCACCAACAACCTGCGCCCCAAGAAGAAGGTCAAATAAGAGCCCCCTCTTCACTGGCTCCCTTGCCTCTTGCATGTGGCCTTCTTCTGAGCCCCATGACCCTGGGCCGTCAATAAAGTCTCTTTCATTGAACTGAAAAAAAAAAAAAAAGAAACCCCATCTGTGCTGAGAAGAGAAGCTCCATTGAGTTTCAAGACTTAGTGTTCAAAGGAACTTCAGGCTTCTTCTAAAATGTCTCTGGGTGTATTTGAATTATTGATTTTTCATTGATGAGAAACTCTGATGGTACAATTATAAAAAAAAAATATTAAGGTGCTAACCAAAAGATTAATCGTTTGATCTAAGCAGCTGCTCCTTGGAAGAAAGATATAGAAATCTTCCTTTGTAAAGATTCCAGCTTTGGAAGTCCTATGTGTTAGTTCTATTCTGTTCTGTAAGTTTTCGGATTATAATTGACTCTATACCAATGGTTTTTATTATTGTTTTTGTGTGTTTGCTTTGGTTTATATATGTAACATCAGGCAGGAATGAAGGATGTGAGAAATAGCAAATAATTTTTATTTAAGTAATTTATAATATCAGATTAATTCGAAATTTGAATCTGGGTAAACCCAGGCACACAAATTGGTAACAGAGGCATAATACTATCTATAATCACTTACATGTTTCAGATTAATAATGTTCAGTAATTCCCTAATATCTATAGAATTTATTTTAAATTAATGAGAATGTTTTTCTGATTTCAACATACTACTTCAACTTTTAAACATATCTTCCTTTTCCATCTACAGAAATGTTACTTTGAAATTACAGCCTGACTGTCCATTCAGAACAGACTTCATATGACCTCATTCTTTAGTCAAAAGCTACAAAGTAAAGCATCAACTCTCTATTATTATCCTGATTCCCATAAAATTTATCTATTATATGTACCTCTTTTTTCATGTTATTAAGGTAATGTGAACCCACATATTATATTCTTGATTCAAGAATATTAAAAAATGATGAAATATCTTTCTCTGTGTAAAGTCTTTCCATATCTTTTGGCCATTTTGTAATTGTGCTGTCAGACTTTTTCTTGTGCAGGCCTTGTAGAATTCTGTAGACTTTTGATATGAAACCCTTGTCTGAAATATTATTGTCAAATGTTGTTTTCTTTTTCCTAGTCAGTAGGTTTTCCTCTTACTCTGTTAGAAAAATTTCTTGATGCACACAGGGATTTAATCTTTAGAAGGTCCAATTCCTCAATTTTATCCTGTCCAGACTATTTCTGGCAATCTGTTTATACTATAGACTACGCTGTCTAAGCTTGATTTCAGCTTTTCTCTGATGAATTTTACAGCTTTAGGCTTTACTCCAAGGTCTCTGATCTGCTTTTATTGATTTTTGTGTATGGTGTGAGATGTGGATGTTTAGATGGCTAACAGATACTTTTAGTACCAACAGACAGGAAATTAAAAGACAAATTACATTGGGAAAGTCTGCTGTCAGAGACCTCTCCAAAGTACTGAAGAGCAAAGATGTCAGTCTGGAGACTAAAGTTTGCCTGATACAGGCCTTGGTCTTTGCTATTACTTGCTATGCATCATAGAACTGGATGATGACTAGGGAACACAGAAGGAGAGTTGATGTCTTTGAGCTTTGGTGCTGGAGAAGAGTACCGAATATACCATGGACTGCTAGGAGAACAAACAAGGTTTTCCTGGAGAGGGTGAAGCCAGGCTGCTCTTTGGAGGCAAGGATTCTGAAGCTTTGTCTGACATACTTTGCATGTGTTGCAGTCCTTGAAGAGGGAAATCATGCTTGGGAGGGTTGGAGAGACAGCGCAGGAGAGGAAGACCTCGAAGAGATGGATTGATTCAGTCACTGGTATTATGGGGATAGGCATGTCATAGACAATAAGATTGGCAGTGGTAGAGGAGGGAATAGGGCTGTTGTACATAGGATTGCTATGAGTAGCAGGCAACTTGACAGCACATAACAACAACAACAGACAGATGAAGAAATACTCAAAATCACTGGCAGTAAGAGAGATACAAATCAAA
Source organism: Elephantulus edwardii (assembly GCF_000299155.1). NCBI lineage: Eukaryota > Metazoa > Chordata > Mammalia > Macroscelidea > Macroscelididae > Elephantulus > Elephantulus edwardii. Next base: position 1,652,528 of record NW_006400050.1, on the reverse strand, counting down.
GCCACAATGAGATATTGTCTCACTTCAGTAACAGTGGCAAAGTTTAACAGGACGGCAAGTAATAAATTTGGAGAGGATGTGGAGAGATATGAATTCTTTTTTTTGTTAAGAATTATCTCTTATACATTGTTGGTGGGATTGTAAAATAGTATAACCACTTGGAAGACATTCTGATGCTTCCTCAAAAGGCTGAACATAGAAATTCCATATGACTGAGCTATTCCACTCCTTGGCATATACCCCGAGAGAATGAGAACTGAGGCACAAACAGAGACTTGTACACCAATGTTCATAGCAGTGTTATTCACCATTGCAAAAACATGGAAAAATTCACACAATGCAATACTATGCAGCATGAAAGAGGAATGGTTTTGCAAATTACTACCTAACTTGGAGGGAACTGAAGCGCTTTATTCCAAATTAATTAACTCAGTCCCATGAGGACACATATAGAACCATTACTGTAGAATGAGTACGAGGATTCAAGGTGGGGGGTGATGAGAACAGAAAGCTGGAGGGGGCAATAATCATATGGCTGCACAATTTAATGGTTGGAAGAAGTAGAAAGGTCTTGTTTGAAAATTTATATGAACTTTGTAAATAAACCAGTATAAAATAATGTAAAAAGGGCATAAAAAGTACATGATAGGATTATACAGAGTCACTGTTTCTAAAGGAATTGCCTGACACAGAAGAATTTAATGAAACAATGTATGAGCAAGAGCCTCTAATGATGAAGAAAATTCAAGCCGCTCTGAAGGAATTGGAAAAAAACCAAGGCCCCAGGAACTGATGGTTTACCAATTGATTTATTTCAAAAAACCAGACTCTACCTTGTGCCAAGAAATATGGAGGACAACCACCTGGTCAACTGACTGGAAGATCCCTATTAGTTCTCATTCCAGAAAGGTGACCCAACAGAGTGCAATATCACTAATATCACATGCAAGCAAGATTCTGCTGAAAATGATCCAAAAATGACTGGATCAGCACATCAACAAAGAACTGTCAGGTGCGCAGACCGGGTTTAGAAGAAGCGAAGACACTAGGGTTATTATAACTCATGTGAGATGGATCTTGGGTGAGAGAGTACAAGAAGAATGTCTATTCACTATGCAAAGTCATCTGACTGTGTGGATCACAACAAACTGGCTAACTCTGAGAAGAATGCGGATCCCAGAACACTTGACTGTGGTTATGCAAAACCTATACATGGACCAGGAGGCAATCATCAGAATAGAGCAAGGAAACACTACGTGGTTCAAAATTGGAAAGGGTATACACCAGGGATGTGTCCTGTCTCCATACCTTTTCAATCAATACACAGAACAGATCATCCAGGAGTCTGGGCTCTATGAGAAGGAATGTCACATCAGTATCGAAGGTAGACTCATCAACAATCTGCTTTATGCAGATGATACAACCCTGTTTGTTGAAACTGGGAAGGACCTGAAACACGGCTGCAGAAGATGAAGTACTACAGTCTTAAATTTAGATTTAAGCTGAACATCATGAAAACAAAGATTCTCACTACTGCGATGATTGGCAGCATCTTAATAGATGGTGAAGAGAATGAGATTGTTAACAGCTTCAGTTTCTTGGCTCCACAATCAACACTCTCAGTGCCAGCAGTCAGGTAATCAAAAGACAAATTGCATTGGGAAAGTCACTTGTTAGTGACCTCTTCAGAGTCCTGAAGAGCAGTGACCAGTCTGGAGAGTAAGATGCACCTGATCCAAGCCATGGTCTTCTCAATTACTTGAATCAGAAAGCTGGACAGTGACTAAGGATGATAGAAGGATAATTGATGCCTTTGAGCTGTGGTAGTGGAGAAGAGTACTGAATATACTATGGACTGCTAGGAGAACAAACAGATTAAACCTGGAGAGGATTAAACCAGGCTGCTTCTTGGAGGCAAAGATTCTGAAGCTTCATCTGACATACTTTGGGCATGTTCCAAGAATTACCAGTCCTTGGAGAAGGATGTCATGCTTGGAAAGATGGAGGAACAGTGCAAAAGAGGAAGACCTTTGGTGAGATGGATTGACTCAGTGACTGGGATAGTGGGGGTAGGTATGTCAAAAACCATAAATTTACCTCAGAATAGAGCTGGTTGAGAATAGAATAGGTTTCAGGGCTGTTGTACATAGGGCCACTATGAGTTGCAAGTGACTTGACAGCACATAACAGCAACAACAGCAAAGACTTCCAAAAGAAACAAATCTACCCTGAAGAAAGTGTAATCAGAGAAGTTCTTAGAAGTGAGCGTGATGAAAATATATCTCACTTACTTTAAACATATTCTCAGTAGAACTATCTTTAGAGAGGCACCATACTGGGAACAGGAGAAAGTCAGCAAAAGTTTTGCTTTCTCTAGGAAAGTTTTATTTATGTTTTTCATATTCCGTGAGATGATCAGTACCCTTCCCCACTACCATAACCCAAATTCATCAGTTTTTATTCTGTCATTTTTCATTATTCAACTTTCAGATACATAGTAAGCAATTGAGAAGATCTAGGTTTGGGTCAGGCAGATCTTGTTTTTAAACTGGTATCATTTCTGTTTAGTACTGTAGAGAGATTCCCTGAAAGCATTTTTTTCCTCAGTGAAACTTGTTCAATATTTTACATAGATCTAAATATATAACTTGGACTTTGTTGTTGTTGTTGTTGTTGTTGAGTACTGTAGAGTCAGAACTGACCCATAGCTGACCCTCCAGTAGGTTTCCAGAGGCAGTTAATTACAATGGAGGGGGTTACCCATCCTTCTCCCACAGAGCAACTTGTGGATTTGAACCACATACTTTCGAGATTGTAGTGCAGATTCTTGCCACTAGGACACTGGAGTTCCCTTGTTGTTGTTGATTGCTGTGGATTTGAGTACAACTCATTGTGACCCAATGAACAAAAGTCCTGAATCCTTTCAGTAACCATCCTTGTTTCTCAAAGTTCATAGAGTTTCCAGAGGTATGTTTAGAAAGTGGATGCCACCCCTGCTTCCACCTTAATATATGATTACATTTGGTATTGTTTTTCTTCAAAGATGTTAGGCAATAGTAAGGGATATGAAATTTGAAATGAAAAGATTTAAGAAAATCAGTGATTTTTAATCTTAAAGTAAGGGCCAAATTGCTACCACTGATTCAGATCCAACCCATAATGGCCCTCCATCAAGTTCCTGAGACTGGAAATCTTAATGTAAGGAAACTGCGTCTCTTTCTCTTTGAAAATTAATGTTTACTGCAAATTGCTAGAGACACGTGAGCTTGGGATTAATATTGCAACTGACTACAGATTGTTTTACTAGAGCTAGCTAAGAGTCAACTTGTTGTGGTGTTTTTAAATGCTGTTTGATCAACTAGGACTCATATTGACTCTGAATAACAGATCTCAACCTTAACCTAGTCTGTACCATCCTCATGACTTCTGCCATGCTCAAACCCATTGTGGTTATTATTGTGTCAATTGATCTTGTTGAAGTTTTTCTCTTTATATGACCCTCCACCATTTCCAGTGTGTTGTCTATCCCCAATGATTACTTCTTCCTGAGAATATGTCCAAAGTGAGACAAAGATTCACTATTTTTCCCTTTCTAAGGAACTTCGGTTTCACTT
>NW_006400050.1:1647447-1648629 GCF_000299155.1 Elephantulus edwardii | reverse complement strand
TTGTGGATCCAAGTATAATGAATTTGTTGACAATATCAATATTTTTTCCATTATATTGATGTTGCCTCCTTATCTCATAGTATTTTTGTTTTCTTGTTGCAGAGTTGCAATCCATAATTAAGAATATAGTGTTTGTCTGAAATAAATCCTTCAAATCTTCATTTTCTGCTATCAAGAAGATGGAAGAAATAAAAAAAGAAACAACCAAAAACCACAAAACGCTGCACCAGAAAAATTGCTCTACACGGAAACATTTTGGGAAGTAGCATATGATCTAGAACTAATAGTAGTGAAGGAATCAGTTCAAATTGCACTTAAAAACATTAGCAAAAAGTAAGACCATAGGAATAGATGAGTATCAATTGAAGTGTTCAAGGAAATAACTGCATCCCTAGGCATGTTTGCCAGACTCTGCCAACAAATGTGAAAGTTAGCTCTTGACCAACTGAGTTGAAAAGATTAATAGTTGTTCACATTCTAAGAAAATTCATTTACTAGAATGTGGAAATTCTTGAACAATATCACATGCAAGTAAAATCTTTCTAAGATTATTTACAAAGCATTTGGAACATCACATCAATACAGCATAGTTAGAAATTCAAGCTTTATTTAAGATAGTGTATAACTATGGATCCATTGGTGATGTCACATGGACCTTGGCTGAAAGAGAATTCTAGAAAAGTATTTATTTTTATTTTATTGATTATGCAAAGACATTTGACTTTAAGAGAATAATAAATTACAAATAACATCGTGAAAAATGGGAATCCCAGAATGCTTAATTGTGCTAATGTGAAATTTCTACATCAATTAAGACAGTTTTCTGAATAGAGCATAGGAACACTGCATAATTTAAAATAATGAAATGCATGTATTAGGATTCTATCCTTCCTATAGACCTATTTTATGTAACCTCTACTATATGAAGAACAATGTGGCATCAGAATTGGAGAAAGACTCAACAATTTGTGTTGTGCAGATTACACAAACATGCTAGTACTTACAACGTAAGATCAGAGCCAGCTGAAGAGTTTAAAACAGTGTCTGTGTCTCACTGCTAGAGATTCTGATTCAATTAATGGGTGGCAGAACTTGAGCATTGTATGCTCACAGCACTCTAGCTGTTTTAATGTATTCACAGATGATTTAATTGTATGAAAGTGTGTTGTTGTTGTTGTTGTT
>NW_006400050.1:1641707-1646737 GCF_000299155.1 Elephantulus edwardii | reverse complement strand
AGGCTGCAGCAGATGACACAACCCTGCTTGCTGAAACTGAGGAGGACCTCATGCACTTGCTGCGAAGGGTCAAGGACTGCATGAAAGTGTGAGAGTCTATAGAAAACTATATACTTAAAGACATAACTTCACTAACTGGTAGTTTATCAAGGCAATCAAGTGGATTAAGACACATAGGCACTTGATTGAATAGAGTATAACTGCCCCATAAGGCTATCGAGGATTTTAGGGAAGCTAATTTCATGAAAGAAATTTCTAAAAAAAAAAAGAAAGAAATTTCTTCCATTCAGTGACTGGTTAGGTTTGGTTGGGGTTTTGTTTGTTTGTTTGTTTGTTTTAGGTAATGCCTCATTTTTTAATTCATATACATTGTGTTTCACACTATTTTTCATTTACATTGAATTTCACACAATTATTCTCATGCATTATGCTGTATAAACTTAATCATCATTGGACCTTGCTCATAATTACCAGTCAAAAGACAGGGTAATGACTGGTGAGTTAGAACTGCCATCTTTCCATTAAGAACTGAGAAATTCACCCACTGTGCTATCAAGGTTCCACAGGTTACAGATCTTTTGAAAATTAAAAACCTCACAAAGCATGAGACTCTTAATTTGTGAAGCATAGATTGTTAAAAAAAAGCAAAGTGAAAAAAACCCCACAAAACAAAAAAACTCCAAACATGATTTCACTGTTTCATCTTAATGTAGAAAAAAGTTGAAATGACTTATATTTAGAGAACTTTATCAGTTACTATATGTATACACAAACAAGATTTTCTTAGGCTGCATTTCACTTCCTTTATCATGAAATTTCAATATTATTTCTAATTACCTAATTATGAAGAAACTATGAATACCACTCAAAAAATTGTCAAATAAGATCAACACTAAATGAAAACTAATTGAATTTCAGTTAAGCCAGGCAAACCTTCCTAAATGTTAATATAAATATTGCAAAATTCTCTTTGAGACAACAAACTTGAAACTTCCTTCCAGGGCCTTCTAAAGGAGGTATGCTTTGTCTTAAACCTATGATAACTTCTACACTAAAAATTATAATACATAAGAATAACAGGCAAGATAATAAAATAATAATTGGACTTTATGATTATTCTTAAACCTACTTGCTGTGATTATGGAGTGAAAACTCTAAATGTGACTCTGAAAATGTCAATGTAGCAGTGATTACTATAGACGTACTCATTTTGGATTGACAGGTAGTCTGCATTGGAGAAAATTGCAATGAGCACTTATCTTTTTAATGAAACTTTTACTGCTGTTAAACTTTTGGAGTGGGTGTTTCTTTTCTATTTAAACCAATTCACTCCTTTTCTTTTCCATTTCTAGTCAGTATCTAAATTCATTCCCAATCCTTTCAATAAGTCAGCCTCAAGATGATTGAGAAACCTTCAGAATAGATACCAACAACACTCAAATTTTTCCTATCCCTTAAACCTTCGATCATACTATCAGTTTTTGTCCTCACTTGTCTACTATCTTATGTCTGTGTCTTATTCCTAAGGTTTTGTTTATGATAGTAGTTAATATTGTGCTCTCTACCACTGGTGCCCTAGTGTCAACAAGTTGTGCTGCAATCCCAAAGGCACGAGGTTCAAATCCACCAGCTGCTCTGCTGGGGAAGGATGGACAATCTCCTCCCATGTAATTAACTGCCTCTGCAAATACACTGGAGCGTCAGATATGTGTCAGTTCTAACTTGATGGTACACAACAATAACCACTATGCTCATTAACTATATAAGTCACCCAGTAAAGAAGACGAAGGTATCTGATGAAAGTAATACTGGCTGTTATAATTAAGGTAAAAAGTCAGGTTGGCTGGGTGGTGATTCTAACTGGCTTGGAAATTTTGTGAGGAATTTGGTGGTGAGGTATTTAGCTTTCATTATGTGATTTGATGTTGTCATTCAGCATTCCTTAATATATGGTCAGTGTTTGCATAACAACCTTGAGAAGTGAGAACTGGCTGTATGCTCAAATACATGCAGTGATAGTTTCCTCTTCCTTCTAAGGTTCAAGTTAAAATATAGGACAATTACTACTTACACTGGTAGAAAACCACCACTGCAGTTATTAGAGAGAGTTTTATTTTAATAGAAAGTTTGCAAATAAGTTATTATTTATATCACTCCATTGACAGAAGAAAGGAATGTATATAATTCAGAATTCAGCTAAGTTAAATTATCTACTAATTCGGATTTGTCTGTATCTACTTCCATGCATTATGAATGATTCTCTCATCACTTTTTACAATTACCATTAGCTATATTGTTTTGCTGAGCAGCCTTAGAGCAAGGAAAGAGCCATCACACACATGTTTCACCTGCTGTCACTAACTGATGTACATGCCACTTTTGTGGAAAAACCAACCACTTCTGCCACTTTATTCTCAGTTCTTGATGCCCTTCAGTTTTATTGTGTAACAATTGCTACTAATGTTAGAAAGCTAAAGAGCCAATGTCAAAATATTTTTTAGAGATACATTTGCTTTTGGCCTATGTCCATAATGCTTTTCCCAGGGTTAACTAGAGAAAAATCCCTTAGCAATCTGAGGCTTACTGAACTCAACATGTGAAAGTACTTCACTAAATGTGTTAAGTTTATTTTATCAGGCATCTATCAGCTCTGTGGACTTGTGATTTGCTTTCCTGAGCAATTCATTGAAAGTGTTCATAGATTCTGTTGCTGTTGTTTTGTTTTGCTTAGTAAAATGTGCTGATCATAACATTTTAGATAAGAGCATGAATCATGTTTGACTAAATTGCTGAAAAGCAAATAAGAACCAGCAACAAACACATGAACATTTTGTGAGCAAGATGCTCCCTGTGTTAAGCTATTTCTTATGAAAATTATTCTTCCTTGGCAGTATGATTCTCTTCAGCTTTAAATTATGATGACACTATAGGATTTTAGAGTTGCTAGAGGCTTTTGTCATCTCTATTTTTAATAGTAAGAAAACTAAGCCCTGGATAGAATGTAAGTATACCCTTCACATAAAAATGTAATGTTAATTAATAATGGACTCAGGGTTAATTCTCAAGTGTTATCATGTACTGTTTAGTTTCTGCTTAAATTTTAAATGACCTATGTAGGACATCTATTTTAGAGGAATGCGTAAGTTCACCTTTCATAATGACTGAATTCCACATGTATTTACTCCTGGCTGTTTGCAAGGCCCACATACAAGTGAAAACCAAATAAAATTATATTTGAAAATATTTTTCTAGCAAATGTTAACTGAACACTTAATTCAGAGAAAGTACTTCCCCCACCCCATTTTCATTCCATCTGGGAAAAGTAAAACACACACACCTCAACACACATATATTAGCTGTTTTGTGTAAATGATATGTTTAAAACATATAAAAATATTACTTAATTTATGTGTAGCAGCTGTAACACAAATGCAAATCCTGTTAGTGCAGTGATATGGAAAACTTTTCCTGAAATCATGTTAAAAATACCTCTGGGAATTGATATTCATATCCTTACAAAAAATGAGTATGAATAGAATCCCCCTAATGTAATTGAGAGGGGAAAAATCAATAAGATTCTCTTACTAACTGTCCTCTTTGCTTTCTTGTTGCTGTTAGCACAGTAAATATAACAAGCAAGGTTTTTCTAGTCCACAATTTGTTCTCTCTATATTCAAAATTGTATTTTGATTATTTTACAAAGTAAAGATGAATATTCTATGAATATTAGTATATATCATTTCAAATGTGACTTGAAAGTTAAATGAACCACTTTATACCCATGGAACAAATATTCTTAACAGGTTCATAGAAAGGGTGGGGTAAAATTAATATCACTTTGTAGGAAGTTGAAATTTAGAGACTAGGTTTTTATCCAAGACTGGTCAAAGTATGATTTTAATTTAGACATTGGACATTGTAGTGCAATATGGATTATATTTTTTCCTCTACCAAAATATCTTTTGTGACATGTCTACATCTACATTTTTCATCAATTCAGGAAAAAGGATCACTAATGTGGTAGACTCAAATTATAAGTTTTTTATTGTTGTTGTTTAAAATGCCATTGAGTTAAGTACAACTTATGGTGAACCTAAGAACAACAGACCTGAACCCTCTGACCCATTTGAGCCCATTACTGCAGTTATGATGTCAATTTCACTCGTTAGGGGTCTTTCTTCCTCTCTTTCACTGACCCTTCATCTTTCAAGAATCATGTCCCTTTCCAAGGAATAATTCTCCTAGAAACATCTCAAAAGTATGATAGATGAAACTTCACCCCCCTTGCCTCTAAGGAGCTCTCTGGATGCACTCTTCTCTCCAAGACAAATCTGTTTGTTATTCTGGCAGTTCATGGGATATGCAGTACTCTTCTACTGCACCAAATCGCAAAGGCACCAATTCTTTTGTCGTCTTTATTCCTAGTTCAGCTCTCGGGTGTAGATGTGTAGCAGATGATTGAAAAGACTGTAACGTGAATCAAGTACACCTTGGTCTTCAAGCTGACATCCTTGCTTTTATGTATTTTGCAGAGGTGTCTGATAGCAGACTTGCCCAATGCAATTGATCTCCTGCTGTCAAGGGTGCTGATTGTTGATCCAAGCAAGATGAAACCACTACAAAGTCAATCTTTTCTCCATCAATCACAATGTTGTTAATTGTCACATAAATACAATAGTTAAGCACTTATTCCTATCAGATAGCCTTTCTTATTAGTTTTTTGGTTTTTTTTCATGCATATAAAGTGGTGGAACGTACTTTGGCTTGGACCAGGAATTTGTTGGTCCTCAAGTTCACACATTGCTTTTATAATCTTTAGAGAGGTCTTTTTTAACATGTTTCTTGGCTGTTGATTCCATGAGTATTAATTGCTGTTGTTAAAATAAAATATTTTAACAAGTACTTCTTTTCTTTGCAATCACCTGTTATGCATCAGAGAGTTGGACAATGACCAACGAGAATAGAAGGATAATTGATGCCTTTGAGCTGTGGTGCTGGAGAAGAGTATTGAGAATACCATGGACTGCTAC
>NW_006400050.1:1634239-1634725 GCF_000299155.1 Elephantulus edwardii | reverse complement strand
TTAAGACATATAATGTGTAGACAGTTGTATTTCCAATATAAAGATGATTGGTTTAAATCCACCAATGGCTCCACAGGAGAAATTTGAGCTATCTCCTCTTCTGCCTGAGAAAACCAACTGGAAGTTCAGCTACAAGTGAGACGACTTGATTGCAATGTGAAAAAGAAACAGACATGTGGCTTCATTAAAACGACAGAGAAAACTCTCATCTGAAACAGGGTTACTTCTAAGGACACAGTATTTAGGGTTTCCAAAAAGTATATTTGCAGAACACAGATTATTAATACATACAATTATCAATTAATAAATAAAAACCACAGCAAACGAGAACAAATCTTTAAAATGAAATGTATTTTTTTCTACTTTATGTGTATCATATTTAACTCAGCTATAGGAAATAGCAAAAAATAAGGCCCCAGGAATAGATGGTATACCAATTGAAGTATTTCAGATAACAGATGTTGCCCTGGACGTGCTCACCAAGTT
>NW_006400050.1:1620308-1634139 GCF_000299155.1 Elephantulus edwardii | reverse complement strand
ATTTTTATGTTGTTTTATGCTCCAATTGTGAGATGTATTGTTTAATTTATTTGTGATATAAACCATAATGATATCTGTTGTCTTAGCTATTCATCAGTGAGCCAAGTTATTTTCAATTTCAGTGAGCAAAATGATACCATTACATTGCAGATTGTTAGTAATCTTCCTCCAACACTGGTTCGTTGAATGTGCCATGGACTGGCAGAAGGACAGACACATCTACTTTGGTACAAATGCAGCCAGAATACAGTGAAAGCAAAGATGTCAAGACTGTTCTCCATACTGTGGACATTTTAGAAGGAAGAACCTCCTGGTGGAAGATATCATGCTTGGTTAGTAGAGACTTAATTTAAAAAGAGGCACACTTCAATGAAATCAATTAACACAGTGGCTATAACAATGTGTTACACAAATTATAAGGGTATACAGGACTGGGTTAATTTTTTCTTTATTGTTTGTGAAGTTCATATGAATTATGACCAGTTAAATTGCATGTAACAGTGACTACACAACCTTGTTTGCTGAAACAGAAGAAGACCTGAAGTGTTTACTGAAGAAGGTCAAGGGTTATAGTTTTCAATATGAATTGAAGCTCAACAACAAAACAACAAATATCCTCACCACTGAGCCAATTAGCAGCACAATGGCAGACAGAGAAGATCTTGAGATTGTTAACAATTCCAGCTTGCTTGGTTCCATGATCAACTCTCTTGGCATCAGCAGTCAAAAAATCAAAAGATGAATTGTTTTGGAAAAGCTACTCTCAGGGACCTCTCCATATTACCAAAGAGCAACAATATTTGTCTAGAGACCAAGGTGCACCAGATCCAGGACATAGTCTTTGCAATTACTTGCTATGCATCAAAGAATTAGACAATGACTAAGGATGACAGAAGAAGAATTGATGTCTTTGAGTTGTGGTACTTGGAAATGAGTATGGAATATATCATGGATTGCTAAGAGAACAAACAGGTATGTCCTGGAGTGGGTGAAGCCAGTTTACTCCTTGGGAGCAAGGATTTTGAAACTCCATATGACATATTTTGGGAATGTGGCCAGGAGGGACAAGTCCTTGGAGAAGGACATCATGTATGGAAGGGTGGGAGGACAGCACATGAGAGGAAGACCCTGGATGAGGTGGATTGACTCAGTGACTGGGGCAATGCGGGTAAGTGTGTCAGAGACAGGGAAATTGGCTCAGGATAGGGCAAGGTTCAGATAGTGTCGCTACATGTCGCAGACAATTTGATGACACATAACAATAACGATACTGACCACAACATTTGAAATTTACAGTAGCACAATTCTAATAAAAGCAAATATTAAAAACAAAGAGATATCCAAAATCTGTTGTGGTTAGGGGCTGTTGAGTCTAATATGACTCACAGTGACCCTATGAGCAACAGATCTACTTATCCTGTGCCATCTTCATTATCTATGATACACTTAAGGCCATTGCTATAGTCACTGCATATATCCATGCCACCAATGGTCTTCCTCTCTTTTGCTGATTCCACCTTTCTGAATTTAATGTTTCACCAACAAATATCTGCTCTTAGCAATATATCTTAGGTATGTATGACAAAGTTTTGTCAGCCTTGTTTCAAGGGGGCATTCTGGCTTCATGTTATCCAAAAACATGTCTGTTCTTTTGATAGTTCATAGGATCTTCAGTACTCTTCTCCAACAGCACAGCTCAAAAGTATCAATTATTTTGTCAATTTATTCCTTTTCAGCTTTCTAGGCATTTCTAAATAAACTTCACAATCTCCTCTAATGTTTTGATCATATATTTCTTTGATGTCAAAATAACCACAAATATTTTACAAAGTCAATTAATTTTGGGTGGATTGTCAGGGATAGGAAAAATAATTGTTGCAATTAATAGTGTGAGCGTTGCACAAACATCTCCTTTTGATTATAAATAAATGTGTAGTTTTAGAAATTAATCTAAAATTTCATATCTCCTGAAGTAATTTCTAATAATTTTTTTATTTATGCAAACTAGAAATATCCTTAAGGGTAACATAAATCACCGAATTTAAAAACATCCTTTAGTGAATGAAATAAAACTTGATCTTTTAAATGAGTGCACTCTTTCTGTATATCAAATTTAAATATACTTATTGATGACAACACACGCAGCTTTGTATCTATTATCTTGAATTTGTAAGAAAAGATCTTTGGAATATCTGTAACTAAGTAAAGAAATAAAATACTTTATTATTCTTCTCTTTTTATTGTATTTTTTATTTTTAATTGATATTTTAATGAAAGTTATTATTATTCTTATGATGAGAATGAAGAAGGCGTGGTTAAGTGACCCTGTATAGTTTGGTACTATAAACTAGTCAGTCTGCTCAGTCATCTGTTCTCACTTTGAGTACAAAATTTCAAAAGTATGTCAGTACCACGTCCTCCTTCGTTTATCTGAAGGTTATATTCAAATTTTTAGCTTTCAGAAAATTAAGTACATGTCAAAAAAGTCAGAGGAATATCATACCTATCACCATGATCTTTTTTCTTCCATAAAAATATGTCTTTTCCTCGATAATAAATTCAGAAGAACTGTTATTGTTATTTACTTGAGTTCTAGATAATAATAAAATAGCAGAATTGAGTCATATGTGTGACTGAAACCAAAAAGAAAAAAGAATGCTTTGAAGCCAAATATTTTATTCTGTTCAATGCTTCACATTTTAAATAGAGAGAGGAATGCAGCAGTTAGTACTTGGATTTAATGAATGATGCACAAGACTGCTTATGTTTAAAGCAATCCAGCCACTAGATGTATTTTTGTTTGTTAGTTTTTTGTTAGAGTAATTGATACCTCAGCTCAGTTTTTGTGATTTAAGTTTACAGTAACTAGAACCCTCAAAAGGTCAAAGGAAAGAGCAAGAAGATGGAGAACAATGGAAAAGTAACATGAAGAACAAAATGTGTCCAAGTCAATGAAAGGCATGATACTGGAGTTGTTTGTTTTGATTTGTTTCACAAGTGCTATTTTTATGTTTTCAAATTTACCTTCATAAAGAAAGAAGTGGTTTGTCCTAGGCAACCTGTTGAACGTCCTAAAGGTCTTGCAGTGTGGAACTCTTACTTATGTCATGCTTATAATGAATTGTCACCCTTGATATGATAAATTATGTATTAGAATAATGGAAAGATCAATCAGTGGAGCTGTGTAGGTGACATACAGAGTTTTTGGCAAAACAGGGTCTGCATGTTTACATTTATCACCCAAATGCCTTGACTTTGATGTAGACCTTTGAAAGGCATATATTAATCATGAATTCATTAACTTTTTTGGCAACTAATGACTTTTTATTTGTCAGACCTATTGGTGATGATTTACTGCTGTTGTCCAAAATAGAAATCTTCTTTTCTCTAGTTAACCTTTTTTATAATTGTTAAACACTACATTGATGAGGACATCATATTCTACATTGCTAGTCTTGGTTTCAGGCCTAATCATATTGGATCACTGCTGGTAGAGAAATAAGGAGGCTTTGCCAACTATAATTCTCTAAAACAGTTGGAGTTCAGTAATTGCTTCTTATCTGTGGAAAATGAGGAGTTCTAACTAGAGAAAAGAGACATATTCTTACTGAGAATATGACATGAAATCTGACAGAAAATTATTAGTGTTCTAATAGATTTCAATGGTTAGAAAAAATTTAAGTTTCAATTAAACACTTAAATTAATCAAAATATTTTCTTCTTGGTGTTTCTGTAATATAAAATAAGCATTTGTTGAGATACTAACTCTCTCTTCTTTCAGTTCATCAATTGTCATCTTGTGTTTGTCAATTTGCTATGTGGTGTTATGCTGGAGGCTATGCTACCAATATTTAAAAAGCTAGCAGGGGCATGCATAGTGGACAGTTGTCAGAAGAGATTCCGGACAAAGGAAGAGATTTGATCATTCACTTCTACATAACAAGCCCTAGGAACCCTCTGAATAATCCTGGAACATTGCTCAGTAGACCTCCAAAAGATAAGAGCCTGTCCACACATTATGAGGCACTCTTAACACAACTAGGGGAGAGAAATCTCCTCAAAACAGAGTCTATTGTAATGATGTGGATAGAGTAAAATTTTTACTTAACGAAAGACATTCATTTGTAGAGATGACAAACTCAGAATGAGGAGAAATGGCCGCAAACATCCATCAATAATTGGAACATGAAATGTGTGAAGTATGAATCTAGAACAAAAAGAAGTTTCTAAAAATAAAAGAAAATGTATAAAGAATAATACTAAAGGCATTAATGAGATGAGGAGGAATGGTTCTGACCATTTTGAATAGGAAAATAATCCATTGTACTATAACGGTGCAATATGACAAATTGAAGAGGAATGTTTTAGGATTCATCATAAAAAAAAAAGCAAGTTAAATTCTGAAGTACAACATCAATGACAGTATACTAGAAAGTATACGAGAAAAACTTGTTACTTTAATTATTATTGAAATATAGTGCACAATCAACACTCTTGGCACCAGAATTCAGGAAATCAAAAGACAAATTGCGTTAGAAAAATCTGCTGTAGAGACCACTCCAGAGTCCTGAAGAGCAACAATATCAGTTTAAAAACTAAGCTGATCCAGGTCATGGTCTTCTCAATCACCTGCTGGGTGTGAGAATGATTAAACTGTCTCAAGATAGAGCGCAACTGTTGCAAAAATGGTCCCTTGTAAGTCTGAGTCGACTTGACAGCACCTAAAAGCAACAAGCAATTTGGCCAGTAACCAAAGATAACAGAAGAACAATTGATGCCTTTAATTTGTGGTGCTGGGGAAAAGTATTGAACATACTATGGACCACCAAGAGAACTAACAGGTCTTGCCTAGAAATTGTGAAACCAAGCTGCTCCCTGGAGGAAAGGATTTTGAGGCTCAGTCTCATGTACTTTGGGCATGTTACCAGGAGCGACCAGTCCTTAGAGAAGGACATCATGCTTGGAAGGGTGGAGGGACAGGACAGGAGAGGAAGACCCAGGATGAGATGGATGTACTCAATAATTGGAGTATTGAGGGTAGGTGTTGATTGGTTTAGGATAGGGCAGGGTTCAGATCTATTTCTACATAGTGTTGCAATGAGCCATAGCTGACTCTACAGCAATTAACAACAATAAGAAATATAAGGATTTCTAACAATTTTTACCTGAAACTTATTGAATTTATAATTTAGATACATTAGTAACAATTAGAGATTAAAATGCTCATATAAATCCTTTGCATAAACTGAAGTCAGTCGTTTGAACAGAACAAGGAGATTTTGCAAGGTTGTAAACATTCTCTATGCTTATTCAATATGTATGCTTAACAAATAATTTGTATAGCCTGAAAAATGTAGAAATAAAATTGGAGGAAAGCTCATAGACATCTTATGATACAAATATGGCCGAACTCTGCTTCCTGAAATCGGACGACTTGAAGCACTTACTGAACAAAATCAAAGAATGCAGTCTCCTCTCCAACATATATTATTGTTGCTATGTGCCATAGAGTGGTCTGTGACCCATAGTGACCCGTATGTACAGCAGATCTGAACTCTGCCCTGTTCTGAGCCAGTCTCACTAATTCTGACAAGGTAACCCCCATTGCAATCTATCTCATCTGGGGTTTTTCTCTCTCCTACGCCATGCCTCCACCCTTTCACCCCTCCAAGCATGATGTCCCTCTACAAGGACCTGTCTCTCATGGCCACATGACCAAAGTATGTGAGATGAAGTCTCAAAATCCTAGCCTCCAAGAAAAAACTTGGTTTTACCCTCTCCAAGACAGACAGACTTGTTTTCTTGACATTTCGTAGTATGTTCAAGATTCTTCTCCAGAACCACAACTCAAAGGAATCAATTCTTCTTCTGTCTTCTTTAGTCATTGTTCAACTCTCTGAAGCAAAACAAGTAATTTCAAAGACTATGGCCTTGATTAGACACACTTTTGTTGCTTTTTAGTACTCTGGAGAGGTCTCTGAGAGAAGCTTTTCCCAGTGCAATTCGTCTTTTGATATTTTGATTGTTGGTGTTAAGGATGTTGATTGTGGACTTGAGCAAACTGTAATTGTTGACAACATCAATCACTTTCTCTATCTATCATGATGCTGCCAATTGGCCCAGTGGGGAGATTCTTTGTCTTCTTGATGTTGAGCTTCCATCCATATTGAAGACTACAATCTTTGACCTTGTACAGGACTTCTGTTTCAGCAAGCAAAATTGCGTCATCTGCATAACATAAGTTGTTGATGAGTTTTCCTCCAATCCTGATGCCACACTCCTCCTCATTAAGCCTTGCTTCCCAAGTCATCTATTCTTCATTTTAACATAAAACAAAGCAAAAAGTCACGAATGGAGCAAGACATCATCATGAAAAATGGAAAAAAAGTAGAGTTGACAAATATTTCATTTTACTGGGGTCCACAGTTAATAGTCTTTGTAGCTGTTACGGTTGTCTAGTGTCATTGAGTTGATTCATAAGGATCAACAAGATGGATTGTCATAAATGAATTTTAAAATGGCAGAGATAGTAAGGATGACATAGAATAGGGCAAGATTTCCATCTATCTTTCATGGGGTTGCTCTGTGTTGCTGCCTGTTTGTTGGGCTCTAGCAACAATGCTTTTTAAAAAACCTGTGTGGATAAAAAACTGAAGTTTTAAGAAATCAATAATCTAAAGTCATTTACAATCAACTTGTTGTTAGGTGCCATAAAATTGAGTAGGACTCATAGAAACCTTATGAACAACAGATCTGCACCCTGATCTATCCTGTGAAATATTCACAGTGTCTGATATCCTTGAGCCCATTGTTGTAGTCATTGTGTCAATCCTCCTGGTTAAGAATCTTCCTCTACTTCATTGTCTCTCCACCTTTCCAAGCAAGTTATCTTCCAAGGAATAGCCTCCCTAGCAACATGTCCAAAGGAAGCAAGATGAAGTTTCACCATCCTTGCCTCCAAGGAGCACTCCAACTACACCTTTTCCAAGCCATCTTTTTACTCTTTTGGCAATCTATGAAATATCCACACCCCAGATCAGAGGCATACAATCTTCTTCTGTTATCCTTATTCATTGTCTAGGTCTGAGATTCATAGCTAGTGGAAACAAACAAACAAACAAACAAAAAAAACCTTGGACTGAATCATTCATATTTCAGTCTGCAAAATGCCATCATTTCTCTTCAAAAATTTGGAGAGGTCCTGCAAAATTTTCCCAGTGCACCATGTCTCCTGGTCTCCTGTCTGCTGATACTAAGTTTATTGATTGTGGATCCAAGTAAAATGAAGCTGTTGAAAGTTTCAATCTTTTCTCTTTAATAATATTGCTTATTGGTCCAGTGATGAGAACTTTTTTTTCTTGATGTTAAGATATAATTCATAGCAAAGGCTCCAGGGTTTGTTATTCTATAGCAAGTGATTCAAATTCTTCTCAATTGCAGCATGCAAATAATTTTTCAAGTAAGTTTTGATTTCAGAGTAAATTTTAGAATGGTATTCATAAAATATAAAAAAAGTAAACATTGACCAGTCTAAAAGTTTGATTTTTAAAAAATGAGGGTTTTAAATATAAATTGAGTTGTGTTCCCCAAATGCAGTTTTTGGAAATTCTATTCAACAGATAGACAATAGAATGTCAGGAATTAATAAATTATGCTATGTAACAGTGAAACACAAAAATAAAATTATCAAAACAGAATAAGAAAATAAAAGTAGAAAAATGTCATTTTAATACCAAATGTAATTGATGATCAATATTTTTTGATGATCAATATTTTTATCACCATATTTGCTAAACACCACTTAAAACTGGTAATAGTTGGAGATTAATAAACATGGTGGCCTAGTAGTTTAAATGGGGCTGAGGGAGTCTACTAAGCAAAGTATTAATAACTCTTCTAGTTACTTCTATTCTGATCCAAAAGTGCACTATGTGTTAGAATCAACTTTTCAAAAGCAATAGATTTTAATATATAAGCACTTTGTGGTTATAAATTACTGCTGTTTTGAACAGAAAAAAAAAGATAATTTTTGAAATTTGCAATTAAAATAGAATTCTATAAACTAATAATTTAAAAGATAAAATACCATGACTTTATTACTTCATCACTCAAAATTATTTGACAAATCATTTAATTAGTCAAAATTAGAGCCTTCGTGTGCAGGGTTTTTGCTAATTAAAGTCATCTAAGCATATTGATTTTTTCTAGGCCCTATGTTGCCAACCTGAGTAAGGATTCAGTCTGAT
This sequence comes from Elephantulus edwardii, assembly GCF_000299155.1. Taxonomy (NCBI): domain Eukaryota; kingdom Metazoa; phylum Chordata; class Mammalia; order Macroscelidea; family Macroscelididae; genus Elephantulus; species Elephantulus edwardii. The sequence continues at coordinate 1,625,893 of NW_006400050.1, read as the reverse complement.
GTTGTCAATTTTGCGTGTCATCAGTTCAGAACTCATGGTTGATTCTCCAGCGGGTTTGTAGAGACAGTGAATCGTGTGTCAGGAGACTTCTTGTCCTTCTCCCACACAGAGCATCTGTGGATCACAGCAGTGTGCCTTTGGGATTTTGCACCGCTTCTTAAAACTCGGCCACCATTTTCTTTTTATTAATGGTTTTTTAAAATGTAACGTGTATTTTTACAGCCTATTCTTTCCATTTAATTTTCCCCCCATTCATTCATTGTTGTACACTTTCCCCCCTGTCCACCTACTCCAGTTCGTTTCTCTCTTTAAAGGAAGAAAAAAAAATCAAACCCTCTTTCGTTGTTATACAATCCCCTCCAGTCCGCAGTCCACTTTAATACGCATTTCTTTTTCTTTAATCTTTTCATGAAAATAATACCTATTCCTATATTCCTTTTAAACAGTTCTCACCTTCATCTGTTTCAATATATTATATATTGTTTATTCCCTCTTTTCTTAGGTTTTCCCCAACCCCGATGTCAGTTCCGTTTTACAACAGTAGCACTATGCTGCATTTGTCCTTTTGTGACTGAGATATTTAACTACATAAAAGTAGACAGGAGCCATTCTAATGAACAAAGCTATCTTCAAAGGTAGACAAGGAAAACTTTAAGATGCTGTTGATGTTGTTATGTGCCACTCATAGTGACCCTTTGTACAACAGCTCTGAACACTGCTATATTCTGAGCCAACCATATCCACCTTACTGAAGTTCTTCCTTTCTTGAGCTGTAATCCTTCTAATGATGTCCCTTTCCAAGAACTGGTCCCTTCTAACAGCATGCACAAAGTAGCCTATTTTCATCTTCTCCAGGATGAACCTGTTTCTTTTAGAAGTCTATGGTATATTCAATACTCTTCTCCAGCACCACAACTCAAAGGCGTCAATTCTCTTCTTTTTATCCCTTGTCATTATCCAGCTTTCTGACACTTAGCAAGTAATTGTGAAGCCCATGGCCTGGATCAGGTGCACCTTAGTCTCTAGACTGACATCATAGCTCTTCAGTACTCTGGAGCTGTCCCTTACAACAGACTTTCTCAGTGCAATTCGTCTTTTGATTTCCTGGCTGCTGGTACCAAAAAATCTTCATTGTGGAGTCAAGCAAACTTTAAGATACCTACCACTAAAAAACCCTTCTAATATTCAGATTAGAAAGAAGTTCATGTACGAGCATGAATGTTTTCATAGACACTGTTGCTATTTCTCATTTAATCTATGTTTATAAATGGCACTTTTTTATTTTTGTTATTATTTTATACTATTCTTAAAGTTGATGTGAGTAGATTCTTCTAACAAATATTATCTTTATAATAATATTTATCTAAACAACTTGGATATATTTTTATTTATATATTGCTATATATACCACTTCCCCAAAGTATTTTTTTTTTATTTCAGGAGCCAGCAGAGGAACAATCTAGAAATAAAGAAGAGCAAATATAAAGATTATGAGACAGAAAGATCTTAGGTTCACTAAGATGATTACAGTGGGGATAAAATACAAATCAGGGTGCATAAGAGATGCAGAAAAGAGTAGTATAAAAAATGAAAGCAATAACAATTAAAACCTAGTGGAATATAAGAGGACTCCCATAAAGTGCATTTTCTGCCTCAAGGCAGGTTCCTAACTGACTGATATCTATAGAAGTTGGCTTTTCCAAAAATACTCACTCTATACTCAGTTCATGCCCCACCTACATGCTTCCTTTAAGTACATATATATTTCTCAGTACATAGCAGCGTCCATTATGGTAAAAAATATTGCCTGCTTCTTTTATATACCATATCTTCTCTATTAGCAAAGCATCTGAAGCTTAGTAAATAATATCATACACACAGAGAGTTGTTTTTTCTTGACTGAAGACACAAGAATATCTATAAGAGGCTCAAACAATGTTATAAAAAAAGGAAAAAATGTAATTCTATCACATTCACTCATTAACTCTTTTTATTCTTATTATTAATTTTAATGAAAATTTGCAAATACTTTGGATTTCCATTCATTCATTTTTGCACTTTTCTCTTTCCACACCACTCTCCCCTAGTTTGCTCTTCTCTTTGAAAAGTAAAAGAAAATTCTTTCATTGTTATACAATCCCTCCCCCAAGTCCATTCCACTGTGCAGTCTTCGTTCTGGACTCCTGGCATGACAATAATACCTAATCACATTTTATCAAGTCAGAAATAACTCCAGTGGATTTTAAAGGCAGTAAATTGTATTAGAGGAAATTACCCATCTATATTCCTGAGCTGTTGGTGAAATGAAACTTCCAGAGACTTGACCCTGCAGTAGATTTCCAAGGCTGTAAATTACACAGGAGGATTGTTCGGAGTTGTCCCTGAGATCCCTGATGGAGTCAAGTTACCAGAGAAGCATGATCTTTGGCCTAAGCCGTCAGTTTTCTCATATCACTCAGGAGAGCTGAAAATAATGAAAGATTTTGATCTCACAATTCAGATTTTCTTTTTACAAGTTTTAGTTAACATCAAGAAGAATGGAAAACCCAATACACTTAATTGAGCTCATGCAAAATCCATACCTAAACCAAGAGGCTGTTGTGGGAACAGAGCAAAGGAATACTACATAATTCAAAGTTAAGAAAGGAGTGTGCCAGGGTTATATCCTCTCTATATAACTATCCAATCTATATTCTGAGAAAATTATTCAAGAAGCTGGAATCCATGAAGAAGAATGTGATATCAAAATCAGAAAAAGACTTGTCAATAACCTGCATTATGCAATGATACTACCTTGCTTTTTGAAAGGGAGGAGGACTTGACGCACTTGTTATGGAAGATCAAAGAATAGAGCCTTCAATATGGATTGCATCTCAATGTCAAGAAAACGAAAATTCTTACCACTTGGTCAACAGGTAACATCATGAAATATGGGAAAGATTGATGGTGCCAATGATTTAATCTTGCTTGGATCCAAAATAAATACAGTTGGTACCAGCAATCAGGATATCAGAAGACATATTACCCTGGGAAAGTCTGTATTCAGGGAAATTATTTAGGAGCAATGGTGTCATTTTGAGGACTAAGATGAGACTGATTCAGACCATGATCTTCCTAATCACTTACTATACATCAGAAAGCTAGACAATGACTGATGATGACAGAACATGAATCCATGCCTTTGAGCGGTGGTGTTGGAGTAAAGTACTGAATATTCCATGAATTGTAAAAAAGTACAGACAAATACATCTTGGATAAAGTGCAGCTAGAGTACTCCTTGGAGGCAAAGATGGTAAAGTTTTGTTTCACCTACTTGCGGCATGTTATTAGGAGAGGCTATTCCACAGAGAGGGACAACATGCTTGGAAAGGTGGAGGAATGGTGAAAGAGAGAAAGACCTTAAGTCAGGTGAATTGACACAGTGAGTGATGACGTAATGGTTTCAAGTATGTTAGAGATTATGAAGATGGCACAAGATATGACAGAGTTTGGATCTGTTGTTCATAGGGTCACTATGTTGTATTCAACTTGATGGCACCTAACAATAACAGCAAAGGACAGAGCAGAAACTACCTGTAGAATACCTGGGATAGTAACATTTGTAGAAGAAATGGCTTCTTCTTTATCAGATGGAATGGTTCAGAGATTCAAACTGCTGGCATTTCAATTACAAGCACCTTTGAGAGGGTAGAGGAACAACGCAAGAGAGGAAGACCCTCGATTAAATGGATTGATTCAGTGACTGGGGTAATGGGGGTAGGTGTGTCAGAGACAATAAGACTGGCAAAGGATAGAGCAGGGTTTAGGGCTGTTATATATAGGTTCACTATGGGTTCTAGGTAACTTAATGACACATATAACAACAAGAACATCGTTCTGGTGGCATAGTGGAAAGAAGCTGTGTTGTAATCTCAAAGGTACGCAATTTGAGGCCAGCAGCTGCCCCACAGGAGAAGGATGGGCAATCTCTTCCTTGGAGGGTTAGCCACAGGTAGGTTCTGACTCTGTGGTATACAAAATCAACAATAGCTTTAATAAATATTCGAAACATCACAAAGTATATATGCTTTAATAATACTGTTCAATTTGGGGGCATTTTGAGTCAGATGATCATATGATATATTACTCCAGAGATGAAAAGGTGAGAAAAAAATGGGGTTGCTTTCATAGTTAGAAAAGCCATTCCCAGATCTGTCTTGAAGTACAATATTGTGAGCGACAGGATAATATGCATATGCATACAAGGAAGTCCAGTGAATACCATTATCATTCAGATATATACACCAACAACCAGAGCCAAAGAAGAAGAAATAGATTATTTCTACCAACTTTTACAGTTGGAGATAGATTGAACATGCAATCAAGATGCTTTGATAATAATGGGTGACTGGAAAGTGAAAGTTGGAAACAGAGAAGAAGAATCAGTAGTTGGAAAACATGAGCTAGGTGAAAGAAATGGAGCTGGAGATAGAATAAGTGAATTTGGTAAAATCAATGACTTATTCATTGCAAATATGTTTTATAAGAAACATAAATACAGGTTATACACATGGATTTCACCTGAGGGTATGCATAGACATCAGAACGATTACATCTGCGGAAAAAACCACTGGAGAAGCTCAATATCAGCGGTGAAAACTAGGCCGGGGGCTGATTGTGGAACAGACCACCAATTACTCATACGCAAGTTCAAGCTGAAGCTGAGGAAAATTAAACCGAATCCACAGGACCCAAAATATGATTTTGACTTCACCCCACTTGAATTTCAGAAATCATCTCAGGAACAGGTTTGAGGCCTTGAACACTAATGAGCAAAGACCAGATGAGTTGTGGGAGAATGTCAAATGTATTATACAGGAAGAGTGAAAATGGCCATTACAAAGACAGAAGTGGAAAAAAAGACCAAAATGGATGTCAGAAGAAACTCTAAAGATTGCACTGGAATGTAGAGAAGCCAAAGCACAAGGAAGAATTCAAGATACTAAAGAGCTAAACAGAAGATTCCAAAAGCCAGCACGGGATGACAAAGCAAAATATTGCAATGAAATATGCAAGCAGCTAAAGTCGGAAAATCAAAAGGGCCAAACTCATTCAGCATTTCTTAAGCTCAGTGAACTGAAGAACAATTTCAAACCTCGAGTTGCTATAATCAGGGATGCTTTCGGCAGAAGGTTAAATGATCAAGGAAGTATTAAAAGAAGATGGAAGGAATATACTGAGTCATTTTATCGAAAGAAATTGGCAGATACAGAAGAATTTAATGAAATAACATTTGAGCAAGAGCCTACGGTGATGAAGGAAGATGTTTAAACTGCTTTGAAGGAAATAGCAAAAAATAAGGCCCCAGGAATAGGTGGTAGACCAATAGACATATTTCAGCTAACAGATGTTGCCCTGGATGCACCAAGTTGTGCCAAGAAATCTGGAGAACAACCACTTGGCCAACTGACAGGAAGAGATTTATATTTGTTCCCATTCCAAAGAAAGGTGACCCAACTGAGTGTGGAAACTATAGAAAAATATCATTGATTTCACACACAAGCAAGATTCTACTGAAGGTTTTCCAAAAATGACTACAACAGCAA
>NW_006400050.1:1612351-1617018 GCF_000299155.1 Elephantulus edwardii | reverse complement strand
ATGGATTGATTCGGTGACTGGGGTAATCGGGATGGGTGTGTCAGAGGCGATGCGGTTGGCGCAGGATAGAGCAGGGTTTAGAGCTGTTGTGCATAGGGTCACTATGAGTCGGAAACGACTCGATGGCACATAACAACAACAACATTGTTCTGGCATTAAGAAGGATGTATGCCGGATATGTGTCCTATGTCCGTACCTTTTCAATCTTCATGCAGAACAGATTATCCAAGAGGCTTGGCTCCATGAAGAGAAATGTGGCATCAGGATTGATGGAAGACTCATCATCAACCTATGTTATGCAGATGAAACAACCCTGATTGCTAAAACTGAGGAGAAACTGAAGCACTTGCTGCAGAAGATCAGGTACTGCAGCCTTCAATATGGATTGAAGCTGCACATCAAGAAAACAAAGATTCTTACAACTGGGCCAATTGGCAGCATCATGATGGTGACAAGACTGAGATTGTTGAAGGCTTCAGTTTGCTTGGCTGTACTTTCTGCCAACAAGATTATGCCACCTTCACAATGCAGATTATTGATGACTCTGCTTCTAATCTTGAAACCAAATTTTCTTAATATAATCCAGGTTCTCAAGTGATTTTTGCACTGTGCAGTTTAGATAGGTATGGAAAAATGATAAAAAAATTTCCAGTCATTTTTCCTGATTTCAAACCATTCAGCATACATTGGAAAGTTAATAACTTTAGCATAAAATAGATATTACTAACTAACCCACATTTAATTCAGTTGTAATAGTATAACCAAAATGAAATGAAGTTGTTTTCAGGAAGTATATGTAAACTTTCCACAAAAATCACTGCTTTCTACATTATACAGCTGTCTTTTTGGATGGCGTATTACTGCCCCATAGAGTTTGAAGACTGCAAAAGAATCTTTAAGGGAGTAGATTGTTTGCTCTTATATCCAGAGCCCCTTTATGTAAACTTACTTCATAAAAAAATTAATGTGAACCTGAACTATATAGATCAATAAACTTCACATTATTTGGAAGAATGTATTTCTTTTCCTGAGGCAGAAAATGCACTTTATCTATCTTCAAAAACTTGCACAACATTTGTTTTTGGCTCATATCCCTAAAGTACTCTATTTAGCTTATGTTCCATTACTTCGTTCACTATGTTGAAAAAAATTGCTATTTTAAAAATTCCTTCAGGATTTTAGAAGAGAAACAATCGAGTCCAATGTCTCCTCCATAGATTCGACTGAAGAAAGATGAGAACACTTAAAAATGCTAATATGGTTTAAAACATATATATTTTTTCAAAAGTTAGGATTGGAGAAAAAGGAGTCTTTATGGTGGGTGGGCATTGTTTTAAAAAGTGGCTGGGCTATGATTAAGTCTTCAGTTTGAAGACTCATGCTTGAAACAGTTGAATTCTGGAAAGTAGCTTCTCTTTCTTTGGTGAGGGTCTGGTGTGAACTGTTAGGTTGTTTTTATTTCATTCACAACTGCATACGTGTTGATTGAATTTGCTGGTATTAATTGTGTTTGAGATGAACATTCCTCTAAATGATACAGCACTAGCCTGTCAATTTTCTGTATTGAAATAACGTGGGGTTGCTGTGATGCTGAACAACTGTCACTGGTGTTTGTTTCACATATTTCAATGATAGGCACAAATAACTTCCCCAGGCCCAGACAATGCAATTTTGGTTACTGTGAACAAAATAAGTGCCCTCAACTGCATTTCCAGTACATTGTATTTTTAAATTCTTCTAATTAAGTAGAAATAATTAGGTAATAGTTGAAGATGAAAATTTTGTCACTTGTTACTTTAAATATTTTTTCTTAATTTTGTATTTTAATTGTTTTTAAAGATCATCAGAATAAAACAGCTTTGGGCTTTTCCTTTTTGTTTGTGTTGTGCTTTGGTGACATCAAGTCAATGGAGACTCTTGGCAACTCTTTGAACCACCGATCTGAACCTTGCCATGTTCATCATCGTCATGATCTGTTATTCTCAAGGCCATTGTCGTAGTCACTGTGTCAATCTATGTCGCTGAGAGTCCTCTCTCCTTCATTGACTTCGAGCTTTCCCAGTATGACGACCTTTTTCAAGGTCAAGCTCCTGACAACATGCCCAAAGTTTGTGAGGCAAAGTTTCTCTATCCTTGCCTCTATGGAGTACTCTGACTACACTTTCTCCAAGAGAGATTTGCTGGTTTTGGCAGTGCAAGGGCTAGTCACACGGGATTTTCCAACACCACAATTTAAAAGCATTGATTCTATTTTCTTCTTCCTTATTCATTGTTAAATTTTAGATGAATAGGAAGCCACAGAAAATATCATGTACCATGTGTGATGATACTGAAGAATGCCTCTCCTTACTACATTCAACTAAAACAGAAGTAACAGAAACAAAGTTTGAGAACTTTAGGAAGAGAATTATTAATAAAAATGGAGAGAAATCTAACTTCTCACTTTCCATTTATATAATACTAACCCGGTGATGATGGTTTAACTCCCCATAGCGTGTTGCTTTTAAATGTCCTGCATTTGTATATTTTCTTAGCCCTTATACCAGGACATTGGCAAATGCAGGCAAGGAAGACTTAATAAATTATTTACAGCATGCAGCCTAGATAACTATGTGAGCTTGAAGATGAGACAATGTCAAAGAATGATGTGATTATCATAGAGAAAAATAGAACTGCTTGTTATCAGAATCGCTGATGCTGTTAGGAAACAGAAGTTAAAAAAAAGTGCGTCCATATTTTGCTTTATTTAGCATATTACATTGGAAACAAAATGTTCATTTCACTCTTTGCTTTAGTATTTCATGTTTCATTGAAAGAAACAATGCAAAGCTCGTCATTGATGGCATGACTTTCTAGAAAGTGCTTCTTTTCAGTAGTATTTTTTATTTTAAAAGCACATGATTATGGTTTATTCCTATAATATTTTATACATTATAGAAGATGGAGGTTTGCAGGTAACCATAAGCAGGCTTCTGCAATAATGATCTTGGTCTTTTCAACTTTGAACCTTCAAAATGTAATGAAGGAAAGCTATGTACGAAATTATCTTCAATGATTTTTGTCTGACTAAGAAATACTATCCCAATTACAAATGTCAAGTGTGGTTTAGTAGTTATCTATCAATTATATTTAAAATTCTTTATAATGATAGTCTAATGACTAGGATAGAAAATGACTGAAGTCAGACTATAGACTAAAACGTGTATAACTTTGTTAGAAAGATCGATTAATTAAAAAAAAAGCCCCTTCAAATTATATACAATTGTATGTACTTGACAAATATTTATCAACTGGGTATAAATTTATACTTGGATGATGATGGGTAAAGGCATTTAAACATTAATTTTAAATTCCCTCCTGACTATGACATTCTGAAACTCTGAACTAATTGGCTAGAGCAACTCTCTGTTGTTTTTATTTATTTTTTGTGTTTATATTCTGTTTATTTCTCATTTGATGCCTAATACTGGCTACTCATGTTCCACATTCATGTTCTGTGTCATCAGGTTTTCATGGCTGCCTATATTTTTTAATTAAGATTCATATTATTAACTGTATAGAATGCTGAACTCAATGTTAAAGGTAAAATGATTATATGATTTTTTAAGTTATGTTTTATAAATAAGTTCTTTGGATCTAAAAGCTATTTTTCAAAAATTTCCTTCAAAAGTTTTATAGTGTTTACAAGAGCAATTCATAATAGTTACTCTATTAAAGACTTCCAAACACTCGGTGGCTTACCCTTAACTTACCAGCGTTCGTTTCTTGCTGTCATCATTTTTTTATTATACTTCCAGTGACTCTCTCGGGCAATAATTCCATTGTGTTTACTGAATATTTTATTTTAGCCCTCTTGCAATATAGAAGACTTCAGCTGTCATCCTAAGGGTGACAACTCAAAACTTCACTTTCCAGTGTTTGTGTGTGACTCAAATACATAATTCCCAATTTATTCATAATATTGAATGTTAGATTCAAAAGAGATAACCTTTCAGGAAAAAAAATAGCCTGTGGATATTTATAAATTATTATACTTACACATACACACTGACATACAGACTCTATTAAACAAAGATATATCAAAAAGAAATAGCTGCAATAAAACTTCCTTCTTAAAAAAGACAATAATAAAAACCAGGTAAATCACTTGGTTTTTTTATATTATGTTTCTAAGCATTTCTTTCTTTCATTGTCATTTGGTCAGAACCAACTCTTAGCACACTCTCCAGTGAGTATCTAGAGTCTGAAATCACACAGGTAGATACAGGTTATCTTTCTCCTTTAGAGCAAATTATAGATTCAAATTCCTAGAATGACACTGTCATTGAGTTAACAGTGCTTCTCCCTACAGACTCCACCATTTGAGGTCCCCTCTTTATGTTGGTTGTTGTTGTGTTGTTATGTGCCATCGAGTTGCTTGTGACTCATAGCTTGTGACCCTATGTACGCCAGCCCTAAACTCTGCTCTGTCCTGTACCAATTGAACAGTCTCTGAAACTCCCCATCCTAATTACCCCAGTCACTGAATCAATGCACTTCCTAGAGGGCCTTCCCCTCCTGCACTGTACCTCCACTCTCCCAAGCATGATGTCCTTTTCCAAGGACAAGTCTCTTTTTACAACATGTCCAAAGTATGTTAGATGGAGCCTCAGAATCCTTGCCTCCAA
>NW_006400050.1:1602966-1606699 GCF_000299155.1 Elephantulus edwardii | reverse complement strand
AGGAGGGGAAGACCCTCTATGAGATGGATTGATTTGGTGACTGGGGTAATCGGGATGGGTGTGTCAGAGGCGGTGAGGTTGGTGCAGGATAGAGCAGGGTTTAGGGCTGTTGTGCATAGGGTAGCTATGAGTCGGAAACGACTCGACGGCACATAACAACAACAACAACGTCTCAGGTAGCAGCCTCATACATTTCACACTGCCTACGACAGGTCTGCACCAAATTATTTCATACAATATTCATTTGTCTGAATCTACATACACTATTAACATTTTAAATTGGATTCCTGAAATTATTTAATGTGTGTGTATTCAACATATGTTCATGTTAATTTTTTAAATAGTCTTAAATAATTGATTATAAAATGTTTCTTGTTTTGTGTCAATATGTACAAATGAGTGAGTAATATAAGCTGGAAAAATAAAAATGAAAACAGACCACATTAAGATTGAATAAGAACTAAATCATTGTTGAGTCTCCAGCGTACTTCTGAGGTTAAAAATCATGTGGACATTTCCCATCTTTCTTCCTTAAAGCCACTAATGGGTTTAGTGGCTTTATTAACTGCAAGTCAAGCCATTTGGGTTAATAATGGGACAAATCTTAATAGAACTGTTCAAAATTTATCCCAGGCCAGGGGTTATTTTTCCATCAATTAATTGCATACCTTGCCTGGTATAGCCTCTTTTATTTTTTATATTTTTATTTTAACAATGAGAAGTTGATTAATTTTTAGGCTGGAGTAATGGGTGTAGGTGTGTCGGAGACAGTGATACTGGCCCAGGACAGAGCAGGGTTTAAGGCTTTTGTACATAGGGTCCTTATGAGTAGCAGGCGACTCAACAGCACATAACAACAGCAACAACAACATACTGGTTTCTTTAAAAGTTCATATATATTGTTTTCCACACCAGATCTTTCTCATTTCCTTCACTCTCTCCCCCTGACTCCTATTAGATTGTACAACCCAATGATTCCTCCTCTATTCGCTCTCTCCGTGCCTTGGATCCTCCTACTCATTCCCTAATGGAATTGAGTTAGTTCACTTAGCATAATGCTCTCCAGTTCCTCTCAAGTTAGACAGTGATTTACAAAATCATTGCTCCTGTGTGCTACATAGTATTTCATCGTGTGAGCGTATCATAATTTTTCTTTCTATTAAATTGTTGTTGGACATTTGGGCTGTTTACATATTCTTGGCGATAGTAAACAATGCTGCTATGAACACTGGTGTACAAGTCTCCAGAATGAGTTCTCATTCTCTCATGGTCTATTCCAAACAGCGAAAAAACTAAGTCATATGGAATCTTTATGTTCAGTTTTTTCAGGAGCAACAAACTGCCTTCCAGAATGGTTATACCATTTTACAATCCAACCAACAATGTCAAGAGTTTTTAATCTCACCATATCCTCGCCAACATTTATTATTTATTGTTCCATTAAATTTTGCCGCTGCTGCTAGAACAAAAGATGACATTTTATTATGGTTTTGATTTGCATCTCTCTTATTTCCAGTGGGCATTATTGCATGTGTCTGATGGTCATTCAAATATCTTCCTCTATGAAAATTCTTTCCATATCTTTTGCCATTTTGTAATTGTGTTACAAGTCTTTTTCTTGTGTAGATCCTATAGGATTCTGTATACTTTTGATATGAGTCATTTGTCTGAAATGGTATTGCCAAATGTTTTTTGCCAGTCAGCAGGGTTGCTTTTGGTTTTGGTTTCTTTCCCGCCTTCACTCTGTATAAAGATGAAAAAATTCTTAACAAAATTCTAGCAATAGAATCCAAAAGCACATAAAAAAATAAATTAATGCCACATGGAATTCATAAAAGGTATGCAAGGATGGTTCAACATAACAAAAACAATCACTGTGATTAACCATATTAACAGAGTAAATTACAAGAATCATATTTCTTAGCAATTGTTGCAGAAAAAGCATTTGCCAGAATCTAACACCCCTTCCTGATAAAGACGCTCAGCAAAATTGGAATCAAAGGAATATCCTCAAAGTAGTAAAAACCATATATGCAGAGCCAAGACCCAACATCATTCTCAATGGAGAAAGACTAAAAGCATTTTTCTTGAAAACAGGGACCAGACTAGGATGTCCATTGACACCACTTCCATTCAATACTGTACTGGGAGTGTTTGCTAGGACAATACAACAAGGAAAGGAAACAAAAGGCATCCAGACAGACAACTCCAAAGACTTGACAACAACAACCCAAACAATAACCCAACCTATTGGAACTAGTAAACCAATTTAGTAGAGTGGCAGGATATAAGATCAATAACCAAAAAGTCAGTAGAATTCCTCTACAGTAACAAAGAAACTCAGAGAAGGAAATAGAAAAAGCAATACCATTTACAATATGGCAATCACAAAATGAGATACTTGGAAGTTAGTCTAACTAGAGATACAAAAGACCTGTGCAAAGGAAACTAAGAGTATATTTCTGCAAGACACAATAAAAGACCTAAAGAAATGGAAAAATCTACCCTATTACTGGATAAGAAAACTCAATATTGTTAAAATGACAATCCTCCTCAAAGCAATCTACGTGTACAATGCAGTCCAATACAGACACCAAATTCCTTGTTCAAGGAGATTAAAAGGGAAGAGTGAAGAAGAAAGAGACCCCAATTAAGCAAAGTACTCCTGAAAAACAAAAATGAACTGGGAGGCATACACTCCCTGAACTTAAAACCTACTACACAGTGGTAGTAATCAAAATTATACTGCTATAATGACTGGCACATAGACCAATGGAACAGAATTGAGAACCCAGAAATAATTCCAACTATCTATGGTCAACTGATATTCAGCAAGGAAATAAAACCTCTCATATGGGGAAATAACACATTCTTAAAGAAATGGTGCTGGCAAAACTGGACTACTACCTGCAGAAAGCTGAAAAAGCATCCACATCTCACACCATACACAAAAAGGAACTTAAGGTGGATCAGAGACCTGGGAGTAAAGCCCAAAACCATAAAGTTCATCAGAGACAAACTGAGGATCAAGCTTAGATGGCCTCATCTATGGTATTAAGAGACTGCCATGTAAAGCCATAAATGCACAATCTGGATAGGATAATATTGATGAATGGGGCCTTCTAAAGATCAAATCCCTGTGTGCATCAAAAGCATTTTCCAAGAGTATGGTTTCTTTTGAGAGGCACTGGTTCAATCTCAGCTTTAGGCTGGCTACCATCTTGGCAGAAAATAATTGAAGTCAGGACTTTAAAACAAAACCCAAAACCCAACAGACTAACCAACAACAACAACAAAACTAAACCAAAATGAAACAAAACTATAAAATTATTTTATGCCTAAATTAAAGTTAGAATATTGGAGGACGGGGAACTCTGGTGTCATGTTGTTGTTGTTATGTGCTGTCGAGTTGTTTGTGACTCATTGCTTGTAACCCTATGTACAACAGCCCTAAACTCTGCTCTGTCCTGTGCCAATCGCACTGTCTCTGACAATCCCATCCCGATTACACCAGTCACTGAATCAATCCACCTTATAGAGGGCCTTCTCCTCCTGCGCTGTCCCTCCACCCTCCCAAGCATGGTGTCCTTCTCCAAGGACCGGTCTCTCCTCACAACATGTCCAAAGTATGTTAGCTGGAGCCTCAGAATCCTTGCCTCCAAGGAGCCACCCGGTTTAACCCTTTCCAGGACAAATCTGTTTGTTTTACTAGCAGTCCATGGTATTCTCAATA
>NW_006400050.1:1601144-1602866 GCF_000299155.1 Elephantulus edwardii | reverse complement strand
AAGTGTTCTGGGATTCCCATTCTTCTCAGAGTCAGCCACAGTTTGTTATGATCCACACAGTCAAATGCCTTTGCATAGTCAATGAAACACAGATATGCATTCCTCTGGTATTCCCTGCTTTCAGCTAAGATCCATCTAACATCAGCTACTACCATCCATCTAATATCCCTACTACCACGACCCCTTCTAAACCCAGCCTGGATCTCTGGTAGTTCTCTGTTGATGTGCTGTTCCAATCGTTTTTTGATAATCTTCAGTAGAATCTTGCTTGCATGTGAAATCAATGAGATTGTTCTAAAGTTTCCACATTCTGTTGTGTCACCTTTCTTTGGAATGGGAACAAATATAGATCCCTTCCAGTCAGTTGGCCAAGTGGTTGTTCTCCAGATTTCTTGGCACAACTTTGTGAAAATTAAAATTTATGTTGTATGCAATAAAATGAAGGATATTTAAAAGACAGGCTTAAAATTGCCCCTCCTTCTTTTTTTCTCCAAAGGAAAGTCATACCTACAATCAAAATATAAATTGTGAAAACAATGAGCTCATAAAACACTACACAATATGAATGAGTCTGAAAGACATTATGCTGAGTAAAATATCTTAGTCATGGGTCCAAGGGGATTGGAGGTGGGAAGGGTCAAAAAAGAATGGGTAGATAATGAACACTGCAGTGAAATGGGTGAAAGGGAGGACCATCTAAAAGGAAAGGATATTTACAAATTATGTGTATGATAACTAATTCCGTGGACCAGGACAAGCTTTACAAAGGGAATTAGGGGAGGCAGAGGGAAGAAACTGTGTGTGAATGAATGAAAGTCATTCTCTTTGTGAACCACCACTAATTTTTTTAAAAGAAAAAAATATACAATTGGTAATATAATCTTCTTGTATGACTAAGAAAGAAATGAATTCATTTAGGAAAATGAAGTTGTACCTGTCACATTAAAATGGTTCTGTTTCTCCTCATAGGATTCAGGAGCATTGTTCTGATTTTACTAATCCTAATTCAACATATTGTCCAATCTATATCCTGCATTCTTCATTAAAGTAGAATGATAACTTTAATATTACTCTTTATTACAGGAGTAATATCTTCTTGATTAAATCTCTACTGTAAAGTAATCATGCAGTAGACAGTAACATGAAAATCAGGATACTTTCAAAATCAGCGTCAGCATCTTCTGACTATGGTAACAAAGGGGATTCTATATTTTGAATTGCATCTGTCATTATCTAGACAATAGAACCACCTAAGCACAATCTCGTCACATGAGTGTGATTGTCCAAAGTACATATATTTAACTATATATTTCAATATGAAGTTAGTTTTATCTTTAGGGTGAGTTAGATACATTTTTCCTATTTTATACTTTCCCAAGTTACATTTATTTGTAATAGGAAGAAACAATCAAAAACTAAAGAATATTATTTCTTTCAAGTTGGTTCTGGCATATTATAATATTCTAGTAGGTTTTTGAGGCTATAATATTTTATGTGGAGAGAATATCTACCTTTCCAGGAGCAAATGATGAATTTGAACTGAACCCAGCCAGAGAGGGAGGGCAGGAGGCGTCACTGGGCAAGGTCACCTCGGATAACAGCAAAAGGAGGCGTCACTGGGCAAGGTCACCTCGGATAACAGCAAAAGGAGGCGTCTTCCAGGTCAGACCCAGCAAAACCCGGCCAGAGAGGGAGGGCAGGAGGCGTCACTGGGCAAGGTCA
>NW_006400050.1:1560041-1593602 GCF_000299155.1 Elephantulus edwardii | reverse complement strand
TATTCTCAATACTCTTCTCCAGCACCACAGCTCAAAGGCGTCAATTCTCCTTCTATCCTCCTTGGTCATTGTCCAAGTCTCTGATGCATAACAAGTGATTGCGAAGACAATGGCCTGTATCAGATGCATCTTAGTCTCCAGAGAGACACCATTGAGGAAAATTAAACCAAATCCAAGGCAAAAAAAAATACGACTTTGAGTCTATCCCACCTGAATTTCAGAACCATCTCAGGACACTAATGAGCGAAGGCCAGATGAGTTGTGGGAGGATATCAAGGGTATCATCCAAGAAGAGTGCAAACGGTCATTGCAAAGCCAGAAGAGGAAGCCTATGTCCAAAGTATGTCAGAGGAAGCCTCAAAATCCTTGCCTCCAAGGAGTAGCCCGGTTTAACCCTTTCTAAGATGAATCTGTTTGTCTTCTTAGCAGTTGGTATACTCAACACTCTTCTCCTGCACCACAACTCAAAGGCATCAATTCTCCTTCTATCCTCCCTAGTCATTGTCCAACTCTCTGACTGTGAGAAGCCACCCTGAGCGGGTTTTGGCTCTGGCACAAGCAACACTATTCTGTCTGTAGACCTCATTTTACATACTCACTTCTGACCTGACACACAGCAGCCGCCCCGCCCATCTCTGGGAAACTGCTTACCACTAGATCAGTGTTCTTAATTCAATGCCTTGGGGCGTGGCCCTCCTTCCTATTGTAAACTGATATCCTGGGACTGGGTTTCTGTAGCAACCTGGCCTGGCCTACATTAGAGACTTAGGCAGTTCCCTGTATAAGCTTGTGAAAAAGTTCAATAAAGGGGACTTGATCAAAAACCTGTCTTGTCCTCATTTCTCGTGTCTCTTGTTCCTCCTCAATCCCCACTCCTCCCCCTTAGGTCACATCGAAAAACCCCGTGGGCCATGGCATCTGACACATAACAAATGATTGCAAAGACCATGGCCTGTAACTAAAGCACTTTAATCCCCAGAGAGATGCCATTGCTCTTCAGTACTTTGGGGAGGTCCCTAACAGCAGACTTTCTCATTGCAATACATCTTTTAATTTCCTGGCTGCTGGTGCTAAGAGTGTTGACTGTGAAGCCAAGCAAACTAAAGCTGTGAACAATCTCAATGTCTTCACCATCCATCCTGATGCTGCCAATCGGTCCAGTGGTGAGAATTTTTGTCTTCTTATTATTGAGCCTCAATCCGTATTGAAGGCTGCAGTCCCTGACCCTCTGCAGCAAGAACTTCAGGCCCTCCTCGGTTTCAGCAATCAGGGTTGTGTCATCTGCATAACACAGATTGTTGATAGATCTTCCACCAATCCTGAAGCCACACTTCTCCTCATAGAGACCAGCCTCCCGGATAATCTGTTCTGCATACAGGTTGAAAAGGTATGGAGACAGGACACATCCCTGGCACACATCTTTTCCAATTTTGAATCATGCAGTGTTTCCCTGCTCCGTTCTGACGACTGCTTCTTAGTCCAAGTATAGGTTTTGCATTAGCACTATCAAGTGTTCTGAGATTCCCATTCTTATCAGAATCAGCCACAGTTTGTTATGATCCACACAGTCAAACGTCTTGCATAATCAACGAAACACAGGTAGACATTCTTCTGGTATTCTCTGCTTTCAGCTAAGGTCCACCTAACATTAACTACAATATCCTAAGTACCACGACTCCTTCTAAACTCAGCCTGGACTTCCGGCAGTTCTTTGCTGATGTACTGTTCCAGTCGTTTTTGGATAATCTTCAGTAGAATCTTGCTTGGATGTGCAAATAATTATATTGTTCTATAGTTTTCACACTCTGTTAGGTCACCCTTTCTTTGGGACGGGAACACATATAGATCTCTTCCAGTCAGTTGGCCAAGTGGTTGTTCTCCAGATTTCTTGGCACAACTTGGTGAGCACATCCAGGGCAGCATTTGTTAGCTGAAACATGTCAGTTGGTATACCATCTCTACCTGGGACCTTATTTGGGGCCTTATTTTTTGCTATTTCTTTCAAAGCAGCCTAAACTTCTTCCTTCATATTCATAGGCTCTTGTTCATGTGTTGTTTCATTAAATTCTTCTGTGTCCGCCAATTCCTTTCAATACAGTGACTCAGTATATTCTTTCCATTTTCTTTTAATACTTCCTGGATCATTTAATATTCTGCCTAAAGCATCCAGATTGTAGCTACTCAAGCTTTGAATTTTTTATTCAGTTCCTTTACCTTAAGAAATACTGAATGAGTTCGGCCCTTTTGATTTTCTTATTGCAGCTCCTTGAACATTTCATAGTTGTATTTTATTTTGTCATCTTCTGGTGCTTTTTGGAATCTTCTGTTCAGCTCTTTAGTATCTTGAATACTTCCTTCTGCTTTGGCTTCTCTGTGTTCCAGTGCAATATTCAGAGTTTCTTCTTTGATTGATAGCCTCTGAATACCTGATAGAATGCTAGATTAAGATGGGTTCAACTTGACGGCACATATCACTTGGAAGGATGCAGTGATGGCATTAAGGGATTTTTTGTATGTATGTGTACTGTGTTTTGTTTCTGTGGTTGGTTTTTTTGTTGTTGTTTTTGTTTTGCTTTGCTTTTACTCTCTGCACATAGAAACACTATTACTTTCATCATTTCTCCAGGTTCATAGGGTTTCCAGAGGCAAACTATTATGGAAGTGGATGCCATTCCTGCTTCCAACCTTGTTTTAATTGCGGAGCTCCACCAAACACTGTCCACTATGAGTAACCATTCTTGCATTTGACTCCTCAGTGTCACAGTGTTCATCTTTACAACAACCACAAGTTACATCTGTACAGCAAGTGGACACACCAGGGTTATGTGACCTAGAAATATGTTTCACCAAAACAAATTAGAGGCAGGCTCAAAGGCTGAGGAGTAGAGTCACCCACCTTTGAATTGGGAGCATGACTTTCTATCCACTAGGCCAACTGATCTCTCTCTCTCTACGTTGTTGTTGTTGTTTTTGTTGTTAAGTGCCTTGGAGTTGTAGGCTACTCATAGAAACCCTTTTGAACGAAAGACCTGGACACTTGTATAACTTTTGTCTTTTCTCCAGGATTATAGGGTTTCCAGCAGCAAGCTATTATGTAAGTGGATACCATTCCTGCTTCCAAGCTTATTTTAACTTGGGAGCTCTACCAAACACTGTCCACCATGGGTAACCAGTATCATATCTGACACATCAGTGTCACAGTGTTCAGCATCACAGCAACTACAAGTTACCTCTGTATGGCAAGTGGACATACCAGGGCTATATGACCTAGAAGAATGTTTGACTAATTCCGGCACACACAAATAATGGCAAACTCTGGGCCATAGTAGTATCATAGTAGATGGGGAAAAGTTGGAAGTAGTCAAAAACGTTGTTTTGCTTGGATTAACAGTCAATACCCATCACTGAAGCGGTAAAGAAATCAAAAGATGTGCTGCATTAGGAAAATTTGCTTTCAAAGACCTCTCCAAAGTGCTCAAGAGTAAGGATATCAGCTTAAACACTTACGTGTAACTGTTCTGTGAGAGAAAAATGAGTGATCTCCTCAATTGTGATTTCCCATCTGTGAAAAATTCCTAGAAGGTCAACTATGAGTCAATTCTGATTGGTGGGTAATGAGTTTGAATTTATTTTATTTAAACTACTTGGAAATATCTCAGTCACATAAGGACAAATACTGCATAGTCCCACTGTTGTAAAAAGAGCCTGACATTGGGGCTGAGGGTAGACTGAGAAAGATGGGATAAATTATGTATACTGCATTGAAACAAATGAGGAATGTAACTGTTTAAAAGGGATATATGATTTGATATTGTCATGACAGGAATCCTGAATGAAGGCTGCATAGTGAAGTGGATTTGGGGAAGGGGTTGTAAAACAATGAAAGACTTTTTCTTTTACTTTTCAAAAAGACGAGTGAACTGAGGGGGAGGTTGGGCAGGGAGAAAAACGCAACAGTGAATGAATGGAAATCCATGTCTCTGTAAACTTTCATTAAACTTAATAATAATAAAGAAAGGGGAAAAATGTTAAATCACTCCCTCATGCTGTGAGCTGGAACTAACTCAAAGCTGACTCACCAATGGGTTTCTTTGCATCTATAAATCACTGCTTAGATTAGCAGAGGAACTCCCTCCAGACTAAGGCATCAGTCAACACCTTTTTACAAAAGTTGGTGTCATAAAAATTACTGTAAAATCTGTAAGTTTCAAGAAAAAAAACTTCATATATTATACAAATGAAAAGAGTATTTCAAGGAAATAAATAAGAGACTGAAGACCAAAGAACTCATGCAGACATAAACACACACAACACGTCTCTTCCTGTATTCAATCTGTGAACAAACTGTTTCTAATTCACCGTATACATTACCTAAAAAGGCTGCTCAAGCTCATCTTATAACTCAGAACTAAATCTATAGGATGTCGACTCACCATAAGAATCAGTGAAGAGATTTAATGAGACAGAAGTTTTGAATAAGTACCAAAAAAAGAAAAAAATCAGTATTACATACAAAGTTTAAAGCTCTATATTTTCAAAAGCAAATATAATATAATGGTAGGGTTAAATCTTTCTTCTCCATAATTCATTTTAAAGACTGAATATATATATCTATCTCCTTAAAATACATATCTGCATGCATGTCAAAATGTCAAAGTCTTAAATACAAACAAACGTGTGTGTCAATTTTACCAGCTATATATGAGTAGAGCTTTGAAGGAATTTTCCTAGAATGACAAATAGTCTGTTTCATTGGAATTAATATAACAAAACAGAAATGGATTAAATCTATTTTAGTAATTTTTAGAAGCAGTTTATGTATTTATTGAAAATGTCACATTATAGCTTAACAGATTTCTTTGTATTAATCTACTATATTATTTCAAGAGGGATAGAAGTTTCAGAAAACCACACTGGTCCATTTAAATGCTAATGCAGATATGACTATGGAGGTCTCTTAAAGATTATGGGTTCTAAAAACTGAAGTTATGGAACATTTGGTCTTTATAGATAAAGTTGCTTTACTTCACTCAAAAAGCAGTATCTAAAAAAAGAAAGTGACTTTGTCACTCTGTAAGTTCCTAGTGTCATTAAATATTTATTAAGATTCAACAGTACACTAAGCTTTATTGAGTAAGAATAGAATAATGTTTACTTTAATTAAACTAGCATTTAAAGACTCTTAAGGGAGATATATGTATGGTACACATGCATCTTTAGGTCTAGAGTGAATTTGGACTTACAAAAAGCTCAGATCAGATCTGTTATCTTTTGGGCTTTTTATGGATTCAGAAAAAAGGACAGTGTATTTTCCAAAGTTTATGGTATTCAATTGCTTACAGAGGACAGATATGTCTTTGAAATTATTCTCATTCTATGTAAATTTTTGCTTTTTAAACTTTTAATATGTCTACTACCAAATAATATTGAAATACAGAATAACAAATAATATGACTTTTTTAATATAACCAATATTACTTTAAGTGTGCTAACTCATTTCTTTTTCACACTTGTTATATAAATGAGCCAATGTGAATGTTCAGATAATGAATGCCTCTGGTGAATGTTCATATAAAGATGGAAGTAATGAATTTGTACTTTACAAACCAGGGTGTAAATTCTAGTTCAGTCAACTTATTATACGTAATTTTGTTGATTTAAAAAAAAATATATTCTGACACATGATGATCCTATGTATGTGTTTTGTAATTAGGTTTTCCTTCATGAGATTGGAGGTTTGAATCTACCAGAGACATTTAAAAAGAAAGAACTGATAACATACTTTCCAAAAGAGTCAGACCTTAAAAAAATCTTACTTAGCAGAGTTCTAATCTGATACACATGAGAGTTCTCATATATAATCAATAATAAACCTAACCCACTGTTACTAAATTGTTTTCAACTCTTACCATATCCATGTGCCACCAAGTACATCTATTCCATTATTCTTGATTGCAATTTTAAAGGCAACAGATTACTTCTCTTCTTTGGTACTTCTGGATGGGCTAGAACTCTAATATTTAAGTTAGCCAATGAGCACACAACCTGTTAGACATGTATTCACTATTAAAACCTCCTGAGACTCATGAGGTATACCAATCAGCTTTCCCAGTAAAATCAACAGCAACAAAACACCACCAACAACAAAACAAAACACACACAACAACAACTTCAACTTAAAGTCCAGAGAAGTTAAGGGAATTACTCAAGGAAACATTTGTCATTACCATATGAACAAGTGTACCTTAATTTCACCTATTCTCAAATGTGGCTTTAATCTGTCAATCCTAGGAAAAGACAGGTGTTCAGAGACCTCAAATTTGAGAGTTAGGTGTCTAAGATAGAGGGAGGAAAAGTAGAAGTTTCAGAATTTGAAATAAACTTCATCATTTCTTTTGTAATAAAAAAATAAATGAGAACTTTGCAAAACTAGTCTCACCCTAATGTTTTATTATCATCAAAGTATGTAACTCATAAAAACTCCATAAAAATCAGATGAAACACAGCCCTATACTGAAGTATCACTTAAGTGATTCTATATACATTCAGTCAGCAAGTATTTGCTGAAATATTAGGTGAAATAAAGCCCAATCGTTCAAAATGAAGTTAATATATAAAGAGAATACAATAGATAGATAGACAGAGAGAGAGAGAGAGATAGAGATTATATAGATCTTTAAAATCAACCAATTATAATTGAATTTTCAATATTAATTTTTTCCATTTAATATTAATATTAAAATATATGCATAGAAAATAGTCAGCACTGGTTCCTTAAGTTTATAATATTAAATATAGTGTTGACTGGCTCTTTAACACTGTCGTGTGCCAAGATATGACTCAACTCTCTCATAGCAATCTTCTCTTTGAAACATTAGGAAATCTACATTTGTGCGATGAAGCGTGATACCATTTGGCATTCACATGACATGAAAGCATTATTTTTGTGCTCAGTTTATCTCTGCTCTTTTGTTTTCAGGCTGTGATCTTTGAAGTGGAACTACTTGATGTCAAAAAGCAAATGCGAGTATTTACATAACCTGCTGTACTTGGTAATAATAATGATGATGTTAGTGACCATGAGGGTGGGAATGATGGTGATTATCGATATGATTAGGGTTTGATCATGATGTCTCATGTAGATCTAGGATATTCTACATACTAAGAGTTATTTGCTGTTCTTTAAGTGTCCTAACGCATTTGTTTTTCACACTTGTTATATAAATGAGCCAATGTGAATGTTCAGATAATGAATGCCTCTGGTGAATGTTCATATAAAGATGGAAGTAATGAATTTGTACTTTACAAACCAGGGTGTAAATTCTAGTCCAGTCAGCTTATTATATGTAATTTTGTTGATTTAAAAAAAATCTTCAATATCTTAACATTACCTTGGATTTCCTAAAATATAAAGCCTCAAAACTACAGTTTAAGACATCAGGATAAATGTAGAAAATATTGAAATATCTAGGATTCATATTATTTGAATCCACAGCCACACTTATGGAAGCAGCAGTGAAAAAATAACTTATTACATTGGCTAAATTTGCTCTATAGAACCTTGTTAGAAGATAGAGTCAAAATTACAGATTGAAGTTTAAAGTGCACCTGAACCAAATCATGGTGAGGGTGTGTGTGTGTGTGTGTGTGTGTGTGTGTGTGTGTGTGTGTTCTCATATGTGTGTGATACAGGATAATGAAAAAAAAGTAAGAAGAATTATTGTTGTTGTTGTTGTTGTTGTGTGCCATCGAGTCGCCCATGACTCATAGTGACCATATGTACAACAGTCCTAAACTCTGCCCTATCCTGTGCCAATCTCACTACCTCTGACACACCCACCTCCATTACCCCAGTCACTGAATCAATCCATCTCATGGAGGGTCTTCCTCTCCTGCACCGTCCCTTCACTCTCCCAATCATGATGCCCCTCTCCAAGGACTTGTCCCTCCTTGCAACATGTCCAAAATATGTCAGACAAAGCTTCAGAATCCTTGCCCCCAAGAAGCAGCACGGCTTCACCCTCTCCAGGACAAACCTGTTCATTTTCTTAGCAGTCCATGGTATATTCAATACTTTTCTCCAGCACCACAGCTCAAAGACATCAATTCTCCTTCTATCATCCCTAGGCATTGTCCAGCCCTCTGATGCATAGCAAGTGGTTACAAAGACCATGGCCTGTATCAGGCACACCTTAGCCTCCAAACTGACATTGGTGCACTTCAGTACTTTAGAAGTCTCTAACCACATACATTCTCATTGCAATGTGTCTTTTAATTTCCTGATTGATTGTAATTTTTATGGTTGGTGAAGAATAGTGAATGTAGCATGGATTGCTGAAAGAAAAAATAATCTGTTTTAGAAGGGGGAAAAGATTATTCTTTTTAAAAGTAGAGAGTCAAAGAATAAGAATGAGATCCTCATTGAGATAGATTGACTCAGTGGTTTCCACAGTGGGCTCAAGTGTGGCAATGATTGTGAGGATGTTGTACAATACAGCAGCATTTCATTCTGTTGTTCAGAGTTGTCCGATGAGTTGAAGCCAGCTAACAATAACAAAGGAAGTAAACCTAGTAGTAGAGATGAGCAGTTCTCACTCTTTAGTAAGTGTGCAAGAGAAAGATGTGGCAGTCATTATATGACAAGATTACAGTGGGGTAAAACTTACAGGGCTATGAGAACAAACTAGACAACAGGGGATTTAGAAGTGATTAGTAGTTATGGTCCCATTCCTAACAAAGTAGACTGTTGCAGACTGAGGGTCCCAAAGAATGGAATAATTTTATAATTATTAATAATGAGACAAACAGCAAGGAATGAGATAGAGCAGAGAGCATAAAACAAGGGGTCAGTAGTTCTCCACTGAAGACCCCAAGCCAAGCTTCTCTGTATCTTTATTGAAAATTATCAGGAAGTAAATCACAAAGAGAATTCAATGCAAATGAAGCCAAGCTCTTTCTATTGAAAATGTTCTGCTTGACTCAGGAGGGAGGGGTTAGCAAATGCAAGAATCTGGTAAACCCTTAAGGATTGCCTCAGTGCCTCAGGGTGAACTCTGGTTTGTACCTCACCTCCCCCACATCCTGAAATAGCATTCAGTTTATTACAAATATTTAGTATTGGCTTCCCATAGTAGATTCTACAGAATGTGAAAATTTTGGAACAATATCATTAATATTACATGAAAGCAAAATATAGCTGAAGATCACTCAAAAATTACTAGAACAATATATTGACAGCGAACTAGCAAAAGTGAAACCTATATTTAGAAGAGAACATGGAATTAAAGTTATAATTGCTGACATCAGACGGATCCTGCTTGCAATCAAGAGTACCAGAAGAATGTCTATTTGTGTTTTATTGACTATACAAAGGAATTTAACTATGTGTATTATAATAGATTACTGATAATACTGAAAAGAATGGGAATCCCAGATCACTTAATTATGCTCAGACAAAATTAATCCTAGACGAAGAAGCTATAATCTGAACAAAGAAACGAAACAGGACATAGTTTAAAAAAGAAAGGAGTGCCTCAGTGTTGTAGCCTTTCTATATACCTATTCAATCTGAATGCTGAGCAAATCATTAAAAAGGATGAACTCTATGAAGAAAAATGTGGCATCAGGATCAGAGGAAGACTTTTCAACAACCTGCACTACACAGATGACATAATTTTGCTTACTGAAAGCGGGGAGGACTTGGAGCACTTTTTGATTACTTGATTACATGTCAACATCAAGAAAACCAAAATTCTCACCATTGACCCAGTAGGCAACATCACGATATGTGTAGGAAAGACTGAAATTGTAAACGGTGTCATTTTACTTAGATCCGCAATCAACACTCTTGGTGTCAGCCTTCAGGAGATCGGGACACATACTGCATTGGGAACGTCTGCTCTCAGCGGCCTATCAAAATTACTGTGAAGTAATTATGTCAGTTTGAAGACTTATGTGTGCCTGATTCAGGATGTGGTCTTTTCCATCATTCTATACATCTGAAGTTGCATAATGAACAAGGATGACAGAAGCAGCAGCAATGCCTTGAGGTGTGGTGTTGGAGGGCAGTTTGATTATCCCATGGACTGCCAAAACAACAAATATGTCTTTGAGCAAGTGCAGCCAGAGTGCTCCATGGACGCAAAGATGATAGAGCTTCATCTTGCGTATTTTAGGCATGTTGTTCAAAGAGGCTTTTCTTTGGAAAAACGTTTGGCAATGTGGAGCATCAGAAAAAAAAGAGGAGATTCCTCTACAAGATTAATTGGATAGTACCACAGCAAAAGGCCAAAATACTGTCAGAAATGATGAGCATGATGCAAGATAAGACTGGGTTCAGATCTGTTTTTCGTATGGTCCCTATGATTACTACTTGACTCCACAGCACCTAATAACAACAATAGTATTTTCCTGTACCATGTTTCTCCTTGGAGGCTAGTATTTTGAAGCTCAGCCTATGGGCATGTGGTCAGGAGGAACTGATTCTTAGAGAAGGACATCATGAATGGATGAGTAGAGTGGCAGGGCAGGAGAGGAAGTTCCCAGATGAGAACAATTGATACAGTAACTGGGACAATGAGGTGGTTTTATCCAAGTCAATGAGATTGACTTAGGACAGGATAGGCTTCAGAGCTGTTATACATAGGGTCCTTAGGAATAGCAAGGCGACTCAATGGCACATAACAACAACATCTGAAAGTGACCCCTTCTAGACACTTTTTCTTGTTCTTGTTGTTGTTATGCACTGTTGAGTCAGAATCAACTCAGAGCTGACCTTGCAGTGGATTTTCAGAGGATGTGAATCACACAGGAGAAGATTGCCCATCTTTCTTCTGCAGAGCAGCTGGTGGACTCGAATCAGGTTCCTTCGGGCTGGCAATACAACTTGGTTACCCCTAGGCCACCAAAATCCTCAAGCCATGGCAAGTTACATTATTAAGTCTTTAATTTGGATAGATAGGAGGAGGTAGGATAGAGATGGAGATGGAGGTGGAGATAGAGATGGAGATAGAGATAGAGGTATAGATAGATGATAGATAGATAGATAGATAGATAGATAGATAGATAGATAGAGAAAGAGATATAGATTGAGATGAGATGGAGATAGAGGTGGAGATAGAGATAGAGATGATAGAGATATAGCTAGAGATAGAGATTAGATGAGCTCTACTGGGATCATTTTAATAATGAAAGGCATCATGTTCTTTATTCACCCTAGCTGAGTCATGTGATTTGTCTATATAAAACTTTTGTGATTCCTAAATGCAATTTATTCATGCTTATTTTAATATACCTCATAACAAGTGTTTTTGCACTCAGAATTATTCAGCCAAATCAATACCTTATATTATATTTAATGTTGCCTATAAGCATTTCAGTTTAGCTTCTAGAGTTATTTACTTGATATTAACTTAGGATCTGCAAGATATTGATATTTATTGCAAGAAGACAAAAAAATTCTTATCATGATATAAGAAGAAGGGATTGAGGTTGTTAACAAGTTCAGCTTGCTTGGCTCCACATTCAAAACACTTCAGACAAGCAGTCAGGAAATCTGAAGATGAATTACCCTAGAGAAGTGTGCTTTTAGAGACCTCTTTAAAGTGCTAAAGAACAATGATGTCAGTCTAGAGATTTAGATTCTCTTGATCCAGGCCATGGTCTTTGCAATTACTGGCTATGCACCAGAGAACTGAACAATCACTATGAATAATACAAGAAGAGTTGATGACTTTTAGTTGTGGTGCTGAAAAAAAGTACTGAATATTCCCCGGATGACCAAGATAACAAACAGGTCTGTCGTGGAGATGGTGAAGCCAAGTTTCTCCTTGGAGGCAAGGCATTTTATCCCTGCTGGAAAGCTTTATCTAGTATATTTTTTGCATGTGATCACAAGGGATAAGTCCTTACCAAATGATATCATGCTTAGACGGCTGGAGGAACAGTGCTGAAAAGGAAGACTCTGGATGAGATGGATTGACATAATGACTGGGGCAATCAATGGTGGTAGGTGTGTATGAGTCAGGGAGACTGGTTCAAGATAGGGGGAGTTTCAGAGCTATTGTACATTAGGTCATTATGACTCTCAAGTGACTCAATAACATATAACAACAACAACATATTTAGACCAAGATGATGTTGTTCAGAGCAAGGAAACACTTCATGGTGTAAAATTTAAAAACAGAGTGTACCAGAATTGTAACTTTTCTCCATACCTGTTCAGTCTCTATTCTGAGAAAATCTCTCAAGAAGCTGGACTTCATGAAGAAAAATATGGTGTTATAATGATGACATTAATAACTTTCATTATGCAGATGCAACAAGCTTGCTTACTTGCTAAAAGTGAGGAGGATTTGAAGCATGTGCTTCAGAAGATCAAAGACTACAGCTTTCAGTATGGATTGCATTTCAATTTCAAAACCAAAACTTCACTACCGTCTCAACAAACAACAAATAAGCAAACGCAGCCATTTCTATTATGTATTTGAATAGAAACATGTGAAATATAATTTAAATTATTTTTTCATGTTAATATATTTTAAAATTTTGAAGACTATTTGATGATTCCATAATATTTTATTTAAATAAGAAGGTATATCTTTTATATCAATGTTATTGTTGTTGTTGATTTCCTTCAAGTCAAGCATGACTCATAGCGACCTTGTGAACAAGAGGTCTAAAGCCCCTCTACAATTGTTTAGGAAGCGGATGCCACTCCTACTTCCAATATATTCATGAGGCATTGTAAATATTAAGTAACCTGAACATTTTTGAGAATCACGTGAATATTTTCCTTTAGGAATAGTTATTTGTAAAGATGAAAATATTGGGAAACTCCTTAAAGGTCATTAAATTCTTAACTGATACAAGACAGGAATGTTAACATATGTTTCAATATATTGATCGACAGCTTCTCGGCTGTAAATGTCAGCACTATTGTTTGTAGTTCTACATCTTAGTATATTATATAACATCTATATTGTATTTAGAAAAATAACAACTCATTCATTACACATGCCATAAGTGTGTTTTAAAACAACAACAACAAAAAAAATCGAGCAATAAGCAATTGCTCATTTATAGGTGCAGCTAATGTGATATTGATTTTC
The DNA here is from genome assembly GCF_000299155.1 of Elephantulus edwardii. Lineage (NCBI taxonomy): Eukaryota > Metazoa > Chordata > Mammalia > Macroscelidea > Macroscelididae > Elephantulus > Elephantulus edwardii. The sequence continues at coordinate 1,580,493 of NW_006400050.1, read as the reverse complement.
CATCTCCTTGCAGACACAATGTCAAATTCTAGCATTAGTTAGATTAGGATGCATATCTTCAATAATATATCTAAATGCATTGAAATCTTTAAATTTCAAATTACTTTTTAAAAATATTTGAGGGTGAATGAGCTCTTTTCATGAATTCTGAAAGTAGGGGGTTTTAGTAGTTGATGTTTTTGGCTAAATTGGAATTTTTTTTTTGTTTGTTTAGGTAGTTTTCCATACCAACCCTTCAAGTTGAGTTCATTTTGAAAATCCCTGCTGCTTTGAAGGAATTGGATTCTATTAATTCCCTAATTCATATAACTTAAAATTACAAGAAAGCAAACAATAGTGACTCTATATTTTAGGAAGAGGCCACTTTTCTTTTTTTAAATTTTATACTGGTTTCTTTAGAAAGTTTGAATACTTTGTGCAGCAAATCTTTCCTATTTCCTTTAAACAGCCTCCCCCACCCCGCCCTTCTCTTTCTCCCTCTCCCCGACCCCTTGGATCCTTGTAGGTACTCTAAAATAATGGTTTTATACAGTATTTGTCTTTATGGGACTGAGTTAGTTCACTCAGCATAATGCTCTCCAGTCCCTCCCAAGTGAGGTAGTAATTTACAAAATCATTGCTCCTACGTGCTGCATAGAATTTCATTGTGTGACTATATCATAATTTCCCAATCCATTTTTTAATTTAGAAGTCTTTAGACTTTTTTTTTTTTCATTTAACCAGTGTGTGATGTCACGAGTTTATTGTTCAAATTGTATCATGGAGTTGTACAATTTGATGGGTGGGAAACTAAGGGAAATTGGAAGAATCTACTGCGGAAAACAATGTATTCAAATTTTAAAATAAACAAGTATAATACAAAAGAAAGAAAAAAAAAGAAGCTAATCTTTCAAAATTACTTTTCTAGCCATTGACTTTGACACGTGAAATGGTAGAAGCACAAAATTAGGGTGTGTTAGTCTGTCTCTAGCAAAAAATCCTTCCTGAGGTTTGGGGACGGGAGTCGAGTCTTTCTACACTCTAAGTCACCTGGCTAAGCAGGTGGGATGGCTGGTGTCTCCATGGAGGCTCCTCTTGGTGGCAGTCAGGCAAGAGAAGTTTCTGGGGTCTTTCACTTTGTGTGTTACTGTCCTTTTTGGCCTTCAAAGGTGGCTGGGCAGCCCTGACCCTTAGAGTAAGTGTAAGAAAGGGTGGGGTCGAGCCTGTGGAGCCTGCTCTGTGAAGCAGAACACTTTGAGAATGGTTTCCCATTATGGACAGTATTTGGTGGCATTCCCCGAGTAAAACAAGCTTGGACACAGTAGTGGCATCTACTTCCACAATAGCTTGCCTCTGGAAAGCCTATGAACATGGAGAAAGGACGAAAGTTATACAGGAGGTGTCCAGGACTTTTGTTCATAGGGTCGCTATGAGTCACCTGTGACTCGATGGCACTTAACAACACCATCACCTACAACAGGAGAGAGAGAGAGAGACAGAGAGAGCAAGTGCGCTCAGTTGACCTAGCGAACAGAAAGCCATGCTCCCAAGACAAAGGTAGGTGGCTCCTCAGGCCTGCCTTTAATTGTTTTTGGTGAAACATTCTTCTAGGTCGTGTAACTCTTTATGTCCATTTGCTGTACAGAGGTAACTCGTGGTTGCTGTGAAGCTGAACACTGTGACACCAATGAGTCAAATGCGAGAATGATTACCCATGGTGGACAGTGTTTGGTGGAGCTCCCCAATTAAAACAAGGTTGGAAGCATTAGTAGCATTCTCTTTCACAACAGCTTGCCTCTGGAAACCCTATGAACGTAGAGAAAGGAAGAAAGTTATACAGGAGGTGTCTAGGACTTTCCTTCATAGAGTTGCTATGAGTCGCCTGTGACTCAACAGCACTTAACATAACAACACAATCTATCCCTAGGAAGCTCTGGTACCCTAGTGGTAAGAAGCTGTGCTGCAGTCCTGAACGCAAGTGGTCCAATTCCACTAGCTGCTCTGCATGAGAAAGATGAACAATCTTCTGTGTAATTGGTTGTTTTTGTCTGTTGACTCCATTGGCGGATCAGCTCCGAGTCAGTTCTCACTCGATGATGACCACCACAACAACAGTCTATCCATAAGGAGATCGTCTAATCTCACCATTAAATTAAGCAGAATTAGAGGCAGAAATTGGGAATCTCAGCATCAATAAAGACTAGAAAGCAGCACACATCCATTAGGACCAGAGATTCCTGTGCCAGTCAGACCAAGTTACAAGATATCAGCAGGTTTAGCAGATAACCAGAGACTAATCTCAGACAGAATTTATGTGAGACTGCTGCTCCATGGTGCTGGAACCAGAAGCCCTCACTTAAGCTTGCTGGAGGGCAGAAGATAGACTTTGTTTTCTTCCTGGCTTCTTGCACTTAGTGTAACTGTTTTTAGTAGAAATAACTTGTCAAGTCTGGATGGCTATGAGTATGGTGCCTTTCCCAGTCCATCTATTCATCTTGCCTATTGATCTGCTTGTAGATCAATGTTTAATACTGGTTGTGTAGTCTTTTGTATATAACAGTACTTAATAATATATCTTCTTCCTTCAGAACATGAATGGTTAAGGAAGTACAACTAAGAGGAGCCATCTGCATTCCTGCTGGGTACGGAGGAGGGCTTTGTAAGACTGATGTGAGCCATGAGACTGAAGGTCAAAAGACTTATGACTATGCTTGAAAAGTTTCCTTGACTAAGGAATTCTATCCTGCTGCCATCTGAATTTGATGTTTGTTGTTGCTAAGTGTTCTTGAGTCACTTACAACCCATAATGACCCTATGTACCACAGCTCTGAACCCTGCTCAATCCTGAGCCAACCACATCATCCTTGACACATCCATCCCCATTAGCCCAGTCACTGAGTCAATCCATCTCATCAAGGGTATTCCTCTCCTGCACTGTCACTCCACCCTTCCAAGCATGATGTCCCTATACAAGGATTGATTCCTTGTTGTAATATGTCCAAAGAATGTCAGATGGAGCTTCAGAGTCCTTGTCTCTTAGGAACAGCTTGGTTTCATCCTCTCCAGGATAAACCTATTTGCTCTCCTAGTAGTCCATGGTATATTCAATATTCTTCTCCTGAACCACAATCCCAGAGGCATCAATTTTCCTTCTATCATCCCTGTCATTACCCAGATTTCTGATGCGCAGCACGTAATTGTGAAGATCATGGCCTAGATCAGGTGCAACTTTAGTCTCCAGACTGACATTATTGCTCTTCAGTACTCTGACAAGGTCCCTGACCTGTTAATTATAACCTGTTAATTTTCCCAATAAACCCCACAATCATATGGTTATGTGACAGCTATGCAGTCACTGCAATAAATTTTAGGCCCAGTAGAACAATAAGATTGGTATAGTAGTTAGTATAACTAAATGCATGAGCATGGAAGACCATATCTTACCTTATAAGAATTAGTTTTGTGCTGTAAATATTGTCGATTGGGAAAGTTCCCATTTGTGGAGTTGATAAAAGTCACATTTGGCCAATCCTGTGTTTCTCACACTCTTTTATTGTTTTTAGATTAAAAGCATCCAACTTCTAATGGTTTGCAGTGCTCTTTGCTACCATCAGGTTGATTTACAACTCATAGCGATTTTATCAACAACATCCAAACCTTGACTATTCTGATGAACTCTCATATGTTCAAGTCCGTTTACAATCACTGTGTCTATTAATCTTGTTGGAGATTTTCTTTCTCAGAACCTCTATCTGTGCCTGCAGGACATCCTGTTTCCAGGGCTGAAAACTTCTGAGAACACATGCTTGGAAAAGTGGAGGGTTAGAAAAGGAGCAGAAGAACCTCAGTGGATGAATTGATACAGTATTTGTGTCAATGGACTCAAAGGTATTGAGGTTGATAAGGATGGAGCAGCATGGGAAAATGTTCAGAGCTGTAAGTTATAGAGTCTCTGTGAGTCATACTCAACTTGATGGCACTCAACAACAACAACATATTATGTTACACATTAAAGAAAGCCACCTTTTCAAGAGCCTCATTTATCTGCTATCATGAAATAATGACATAGAAAAATGTTCGCCTTCTCATAATAAGCAAAGAAGTCTTTATAAAATATACCATCCTTTCTTAGAGCAGATAAATTAAATTAAATTTGTGGATTAGTCTTGTTTATATTTTACCACTTTTGTTGTTGTTGTTATGTGCTGTAGAGTCACTTGTGACCACTTGACATTTTGGTAATTCTGAGGGTGGGGGAATAATTTAATATTTGTGGGTTTTAGCTCTCTTTTTTAAAATCTATAAAATAAAAATGAAAAATATGTTTGATTTTCTATGTGTTTCCAAAAGAATCTTGTAAACCATAAAGTAAAGGTTATGCAGGTCTAAATATTTACAAAAATATAAAAATAAAAACACAAAATGAGAATAGAAAATGGTTCTAAAGAACATTAATCCACCTTTTCTTGTATGAGTTCTTTTCATTTCATACCTTAAGTCCATATATTTTGTGTGGTATTCTACATCCATTCTGTAAGACCAAATCATTGAAATTCCAACGTAGTTTTGAGTGTAGTATGTTTGGTACTGGGCTAGGCTGGTCCTTTTGAAAATTTAATTTCTGTACTTACTCTGAAGTTATAGTTCTTATTTTGATGAAAATTGCATTTTCTTCTTGAAACCATGGACTGGTATTTTGATCACATCAGGTATCTCACTTCTTTTGTACCATGTTGTTGTTAGTTATGTGCCATCAAGTCAACTATGACTTACAGAGACTCTATAGACAAGAGATCTGAATCTTATCCTTTCCTACGCTATCCTCATAATTTATAATTGTCTTAACTCATTGTCAAAGTCACTGTGTTTATCCATCTTGATGAGGATCTTCTATTTTCACTGATCCTTTACTTTTCCATGAATACCTTTTTTTCAAGGATTGGCGTCTCTTAACTGAAAATATGTCCAGAGTATGTGAGACAAAGATCACACACACACTATGTGTTCCAAGTATCTATTTGTCTGCTTCAATTAGTGTACATTCCACTAACTCTTTCCAACTTATAAAAAAAAGTAAACACTCACAGCTTAAATGTATCCATCTATAAAACACAATCCAAAGAAATAAATATTTTATCCCCCTTTGTATTTTGAAGCATTTAGAAAACCTGCTTTATGCCGAGAAGCTGATTATGAATGAATAGAAGATGCTTTTATAAAGTAATAATGTGTTAAAGGCTGAGTATATGGTGTTCTTTAGGGTCAAGATCCTTTCGTTTACATCTTAGACAATCTGAAACTTCTTTTCTTCTTCAAAAATAACTAAATGATATAAAAATAGTAAGTAAATGACTTTAGAAATATATGTGCATTGCAGAACACATTATTTATTCCCTCTTTTCTTAGGTTCCTCCCAAGCCCGATGTCAGTCCTATTTTATAACAGTGGCACTATGCAGTATTTGTTCTTTTGTGACTGAGATATTTCACTCAGCATAATGTCCTCCTGAGTCACCCATGTTGAATAATATTGCATGAGTTCCTTGTTTTTCAATGCAGCATAGTATCCCATTTTGTGAATATAACACAGCTTCTCTATCCATTCATTTGTTGATGGGCACTTGGCTTGTTTCCAGCTCTTGGCTATTGTGAACAAAGACACAATAAACATGGGTGTGCATATATCTGCTTGGGTGACAATTCTGGTTCTTTAGGGTATATTCCCAGTAGTGGAATTTCTGGGTCAACTTTTTTAGAAGGTGCCTACAGCTTTCCATAGTGGTTTCACCATTTCACACTCCCACCAATAGTGAATAACGGTGCATTGAAACAGATGATAGAGACAACTGTTTAAAAGGAAGAGAGGATTAGGTATGATATTTATTACATAACTACAGAAAAATAAATGCACAGTAAAGTGGACTGTGGACTAGGGGGGGAATGTAAAACGATGGAAGAATTTTGTTTTTTCAAAGAGAAAAATGACCTGGGGGGAGGGGTAGGCAGGGAGAAAAATGTGCAACAATGAATGGGGAAAATTAAATGGGAAGAATATGCTGTAAAAATATATATGTTGCACTAAAAATCATCAATAAAGTGTGAGTGTGTGTGTGTGTGTGTGTGTGTGTGTTTAAATGTCATCCCCTAATTGGAAATGGTGCATCTGATTCATGCCATAGTCATTCCAATCAGTTACTATGCATCTGAAAGCTGGACAATGAATTAAGGAGACAGAAAAAGAATAGATGCCCTTGAGCCGCGGTGTTGGAGAAGAGCACTGAATGAACATCCATGATGAACAGATTTGTCTTGGAGAGTGTGCAGCTGGAGTGCTCTTTGGAGGCAAGAATGATGAGACTTCTCACATACTTTGGGCATCTTTCAAGAGGTTTTATTCCTTTGAGAAGGACATGATGCTGCAAAGGATGGAGGGTTTTCAAAGGAAAGGAAGCCCCTCAACCAGGTGAATTGACATGGTGACTGCTGTTATGGGTTCTGGTGTGTCAGGAAGCGTGAAGGTGGTGCAGGATAGAACTGGGTTCAGACCTGCTGTTCATAGGGTCACTAAGAATTTTACTGGATCTATGGCATCTAACAACAACAACAACAGCACCACCAATGGTGTTTTGTACATGTTTTATTTAATCATCTTTTTTTAAAATTGTGATTTTAATAAAGTTTATAGAGAAGTTGAATATTTATTCATTCATTGTTGCACATTTCCTCCCTATTCCCCTTACTTTATCATCTTGTAAGATTTCTAATGTTATGGTTAAGCACTAGGTTGAAGTTGTTGGTCCAAGAGTCCATTGTTCCAATGTATCAGTAGCAACGTATGATAAAGATGTGGCAGTCTGTTCGTCTAATGATTATCCAGTTTTAGAAACTCTATAGAGCAATTATATTCTGCCCTAAAGGTCACAGTGACTCAAAATCAATCCAATAGTAAAGAATTATGTAATATTTGGTATTTTTATGTAACATTACTTATTGTAGTTAATGTCAGATGGATCTTGGCTGAAAAAATAGCATACCAGAGGAATGTCTATCTGTGTTTCATTGACAATGCAAAGGCATTTGACTGTGTGGATCACAACAAACTGTGTCTGACTATGAGAAGAATGAGAATCTCAGAAATCTTGATTGTGCTTATGTGAAACCTAGACTTGGACCAGGAAGCAGTTGTCAGAACAGTGCAAATTAACACTGCATGGTTCAAAATTGGGAAGGGTGTGTGCCAAAGATGTGTCCTATCTCCATATATTTTCAACTTATATGTGCAATGGTGTCACTCTGGAGAGTAAGGTGCATCTGTTACAGGCTATGGTCTTTGCAATCACTTGTTATGCAACAGAGAGTTGGACAATGACTAGGGAGAATAGAAGGAAAATTGTTGCCTTTGAGCTGTGGTGCTGGAAAAAAGTATTGAGTATACTGTGGACTGCCAAGAAAACAAACAGATTTGTTCTGGAGAGGGTTAAACCAAGCTGCTCCTTGGAGGCAAGGATTCTGAGGCTTCGTTTGACATACTTTGGATATGTCGTAAGGAGGGAGAGGTCCTTGGAGAGGGACATCATGCTTGGGAGGGTGGAGGGACGGCACAGAAGGGGAAGGCCCTCTATGAGGTGGATTGATTCAGTGACTGGGGTAATCGGAATGGGTGTGTCAGAGACAGTGCAATTAGCACAGGATAGAGCAGGGTTTGGGCTGTTGTACATAGGGTCGCTATGAGTTGTAAGTGACTCAATGGCACATAATAGTAATAACAACATATGTGGAACAGATGATCTGGGAGGCTGAACTCTATAGGGAGAAGTGTGGCATCAGAATTGGAGGTAGACTCACCAATAATTCTGTGTTATGCACATGACACAACCCTGCTTACTGAAACTGAGGAGAACCCAAATCATTTGCTGCAGAAAGTTGAGAACTACAGCCTTCCATATGGATAGAAGCTCAACATCAATAAAACAAAGATTCTCACCACTGGGATGACTGGCAGCATCATAATAGATGGTGAAGAGCTTGCAATTTTTAACAGCCTCTAGCAGCCACAAAGTTAAAAGAAATATTGCATTGGGAAAGTCTGCTGTCAGAGATCTCTCCAAAGTACTGAAAAGCAATAATGTCAGTCTGGAGAATAAGGTGTGCCTGATCCAGGCCATGGTCTTCGCAATTACTTGCTATGAATGAGAAAGCTAGAAAATGACTAGGAATGAGAAAAGGAGAATTGATGCTTTCATGGTGCTGGAGAAGAGTACTGAATATACCATGGACTGCTAGGAGAACAAACAAGTTTGTCCTGGAGAAGGTAAAGCCAGGATGCTCCTTGGAGACAAGGATTCTGAAGATTTGTCTTACATACCTTGGACAGGCTGCAAGGTGGGATCAGTCTGTGGAGAGGGACATCATGCTTGAGAGGGTGGAGAGACGGCCCAGGAGAGGAAGACCCTTGATGAAGTGGATTGATTCATTGACTGGAGTAATAGCATTAGGTGTGTTGGAGACAATAAGATTGGCACAGACTAGAGCAGGGTTTAGGGCTGTTGTACATAGGGTCACAATGAGTCACAGGAGACTCGATGGCACATAACAACAACAATGTTAGATGTTACATAGAAGTCAGTATTATTTTACAACATCTATTTAATTTCTATTGTAATATGAAATAGTAGAATCTGAGGTCCCACTGCTAAGCAGACTTTGAGATGCAAAGAGAAAATAAATTGCCCTTTTACTGACTAATGTACAACATTCTCTATGTCTGTAGCCAAATCTATTTTCTTTATACCTCTTACTTATTAAGCAGACTTGCCATGATAAGTAATCTAAAGGAACTGAATTGATTTCCAGTCTTTAGATTTTCTTGGATATTTTTAGTATACATATGCAAACTTCATTTGACAGCTATGCGTGTAATAGAGTCAAAATCAGTGGCTTTGTAATTGTGTCTCAAATGGGTAGGTATTTGTATGCAGATATTTGATCTGCCTCACTCATCTTTCTACTAAAACCTGAAAGTACAGTGCCTGCCAAACAGATTTCATTTGTCTGTCTGATTATTATCTGTTGATTTTTCTGTCTTGCAATCTATTTTAGTATGCATATAATGTGTCTACATGTATCATTGAACAATTCTAGAATCCTTTCTTTGTCCTACTCTATTTTGCAATTTATTTCCCACGTTAAAGATTTAGTGATTGCTGTAATTATGACAAGGTTGCAATTCATAGAGTAACAGCTTTCATCTGACATAATTGAGGCTTTAAAGGAACATCATTTAAATGTTCTTATAACATTATGAATGTAGACATGATATTGAAATCAGAAGTGATTGAATTAAGTATACAGTTTACTTGAAAGTGGTATTATCATTATAAATATTTATCTAAATTTCACAAGTATAGTCATTTCACAAAATATCTGATTTTGCTAAGGTATCATTTCTTTTTTTTTTAAGGTATCATTTCTAACTGGTGATTTATTTCCAGTTCCTTGAGCTGTTGTTGTTGTTTTGTGCTATTGAGTTGATGACAATTCAAAGTAACCCTATGAATAATGTCTCTGAACATTGTCATGTTTTGAGCCAACTTCACCGTGTTTGACACATCTGACCCTATTGTCACAGTTACTGTGTCAAACTGTCTCTCATCTCATCATCAATCTCTTCTGCACTGATCTTCTATTACTCCAAGCATGATGTCGTCCTTTTCCAAGGACTAGTCCCTCCTGGCAACATGTCTAAACTATGTAAAATATGTAGAAATTTAAAAAATCCTTGCCTCCAAGGAACAACCAGGTATCACCCTCTTCAGGACAGACCTGGTTTTTCTCTTCTGACTGGCCGTGGTATGTATGTTTAACACCCTTCTCCAACACCACAACTCAAATACATCAATGCTTCTTCTGTCATCCTTATCCATTGTCCAGCTCTCAGATGTATAGGAAGTAATTGAGAAGTTCTTGGGGTAGACGATAGTATTCAAGAATGGTTTACCCCGTGCTTCAGTGACTTATTAGATAAAGAATTACGTTGCCAACACAAAAGCACAAGAGTACCCTCCCTTTTACTTTCACACTTTGGGCAATGACATAATTGGTAAATGACATAATGCTTGTAAAGGTAGAGTGCCAGCTCGGGAGATTAAGACTCTAAATGAGATGAATTGATACAAATTCAGCACCTTCTCCATGAAAGAAATATGGACAATCTCTTCCTGTGAGATTTACAAAACCCAGTGGAAGGTCAGTTTGAGTCCATTCCAAATAGCAAAGATTTCATTACTTTTCTAAAAAAGTGGATGTGAATGCATTCAGTTGAATCAAGATATTTTTAAGGAAACCAGCTTAACCAATTTGACAAACTACTGCAACTACAACTTGGATTTCCTATATAAACTCATTCATGATATTTAAATTTTCCCAATCCTTGTTCTCTCCAATGGAAAATTTGTTTCAAGTTCTTCCTATAGGATTTCTGCTTCCATTTGTGATGAAGTAAATGACATCAGTTATTCCACACTAATCAGTAACGGACATGACTCTTTCCATTAATACATTGTGTTGTCTAATCATGATAGATGGTGAAGAGATTGAAATTGTTAACTGCTTCAGTTTGCTTGGCTCTACAATCACTCTTGCTTGGTTTTATTAAGTAATTTTACTAGTGGGTGATTATATTTCATAACAAAGCCGGACTGTGAAGCTATTAACTATGCAAAATTAGTGTCTAGTAGGCATTTAGCTCTATTATTTTTAATTTTATTGTTTAGTTGGGTTGTTGTTGTTATGCACCACTGAGTTGAAATTCACTGATAGCTGTCCCTCTAGTAGGTTATCAGAGGCAGTGAATCCCATGGAAAAAGATTTCCCATCTTTTTTTCTCCCAAAGAGCAGCTGGTAGATTCTAACTACATACCTTTGTATTGGCAGTGCAATTCCTTGCAACTAAGTCACTATGTTGTTAGGTGCTATTGAGTATGACTCATAGCAACCCTATGAACAACAGCTCTGAACCCTGTCCTATCCTGTGCCATCTTCACACTTCCTGACACACTAGAGCCCACTGTGGCAGTCACCACAGCTCTATATTAAACTCCATCAGGTCAGATAAATTATCAAATGACTGAAGCGAATAATAGTCTTGCTTGTGAATAGAAATATCATTCTTTGAGTAATGACATTACCAATATCAGCAGACTAAGTCATATGCATAATTGACTGTAAGAATATGTTTTTGTCATGACCAAATTGTGGACAGCATTTAAACTTTTAGAAAAATCTCAACATATCTAGTAAAACAATACTTGTTTATCTTCTATATCTAATAAGTAGATTTTTTTTTAAGTAAATTGCTCACTTTATGGAGGAATGTTGCTATTGCTCATATTAACAGTGGACTTTAAGTCCGAGGTCAAGATGTAAGCAAGCATCTGCTATGGCCATATGCCATCTCTGTAGACTGCCATTACGCAAAAATTTTAATGTGACACACTCAAATCCTAAATGCTCTCACAGGAGATGCTATAATGCATAAGGTTTTCCTCTCCTTGGCCTCCAGTCCCAGTGGAGAAGACAGTTTAACTAATATTATTTTGGATCCTGCCGTAATATTGCAAAAAGGAAAAAAAATGTTTCTTGGGGCATGAAATCTTCACTTGTATTAATGAAGTGAGTATAAGATTAAATGTTAGAAAAGGTGTTTATACACCAAATTAATATATTTTGAGAACTGGGACATAAAACTGAGAAGTATTAGTGCGTAGTTTCCTTTTTAATTACTATATTACTGGGACCTCCCCTCTCCCAGTGTGTTATCCTCACAGTGATATTTTTGTCTGTTCTTTGATGTGTCATAGTTGCTGTTATTATGTGCAATCGAGTCCGTTGCAACTCATAGCGACGACTGTTCTTCGTCTTTGTCTCTGACACACATACTCCCACTACTCAGATCACTAAATCGACCCATATCATCAAGGGTCTTCCTCTCTTGCACTGTCCCTCCACTCTACCAAATATGATGTCCTTCTCCAAGGTCTAGTCCCTCCTTGCAACATGCTGAAAGTATGTCAAACGAAGCTTCAGAATCCTTGACTCCCAGGAGCAGCCTGGCTGCACCTTCTACAGGACAAACTTATTTGTTCTCCTAGCAGTCCATGGTATATTCAATACTCTTCTTCAGCACCACAGCTGAAGGCATGAATTCTCTTTGTATCATCCTAGTCATTGTCCAGCTCTCTGATGCATAGCACACAATTACAAAGACTATAGCCCAGATCAGGTGCACCTTGCCTCTATCTTTACAACACTGATTTTCAGTACTCAGGAGAGGTCTCTGGCAACTGACTTTCCCAATACAATTTGCCTCTTGATTTACTGGCTGCTGGTACTAAATAGACACATAGATAGATAGATAGATAGATAGATAGATAGATAGATAGATAGATAGATAGATATGACAGATAAAGATAGAGGTAGAGATGGAGATAGAAATAGAGAGATATATACGGAGATAATATATTGAGCTGGATAGATAGATAGATAAATAGATAGATAGATAGATAGATAGATAGATAGATAGAGCTATATATATACAAGACTAAGGCAATATATCTATACACACACACACATACACAAGGCTAAGGCTATATATATATAAATATACACACACACACACCCATATATATATACACATGTATACATATGTATTTGACTGTGTGGATCATAACAAACTGTGGCTGACTCTGAGAATTATGGGAATCCCAGAACAATTGATCGTGCTAATGTGAAACCTATACTTGGACCAGGAGGCAGTCGTCAGAACAGAGCAAGGGAACACTGCATGGTTCAAAATTGGGAAGGGCATACACCAGGGATGTATCCCATCTCCATACCTTTTCAACCTGTATGCAGAGAAGATTATCCGGGAGACTGGGCTCTATGAGGAGAAATGTGGGGTCAGGATTGGTGGACAATTTATCAAAAATCTGCGTAATGCAGATGACACAACACTGCTTGCTGAAACTGAAGAGGACCTGAAGCGCCTGCTGCAGAGGGTCAAGGACTGAAGCCTCCAATATGGATTGAGGCTCAATGTCAAGAAGACAAAGATTCTCACCACTGGACCAATTGGTAGCATCAGGATGGATGGTGAAGAGATTGAGATTGTACACCGCTTTAGCCTGCTTGGCTCCACAGTCAACAGTCTTGGCACCAGCAGCCAGGATATTAAAAGGTGCATTGCCATGGGAAAGTCTGCTGTTAGGGACCTCTCCAAAGTACTGAAGAGCAATGGTGTCTCTCTGGAGACTAAGGTGCATTTGATACATGCCATGGTCTTCGCAATCACTTGTTATGCATCAGAGAGTTGGACAATGACCAAGGAGGATAGAAGGAGAATTGATGCCTTTGAGCTGTGGTGCTGAAGAAGAGTATTGAGTAAACCACGGACTGCCCTGAAAACAAACAGATTCATCCTGGAAAGGGTTATACCAGGTGGCTCCTTGGAGGCAAGGAATCTGAACCTCCGTCTAACATCCCTTGGACATGTTGTGAGGAGAGACCTGTCCTTGGAGAAGGACATCATGCTTGGGAGGGTGGAGGGACGGCGCAGGAGGGGAAGGCCCTCTGTGAGGTGGATTGATTCAGTGACTGGAATAATTGGGATGGGATTATCAGAGACAGTGTGATTGGCACAGGACAGAGCAGAGTTTAGGGCTGTTGTACATAGGGTCACTCTGAGTCGCAAGCAACTCGACAGCACATAACAACAACAACAACATATACACACACACACACACACATATATATATACACACAAGGAGATATATAGAGATATAGATATAGATATAGATATAGATATAGATATAGATATAGATATAGATATAGATATAGATATAGATATAGATATAGATATAGATATATAGATATAGATATATAGATATACACACAAGGCTATATATATACAAGGCTGAGATATATATATATATATATAGAGGCAAGAAGATACATACACACACTCACAAGGCTCTCTCTCCCTCTCTATATATATATCCTCACACACACAGAGAGAAATTAGATGTAGATTAGATATAGATACAGATAGAGAGAGAGAGAGAAAGGGAGATATATAGATATACAAAAGGAGATTATACACACACACACACAAGGATATATATATAATCTAGCTAGCTATATATATGGCTTTATATCTATATCATCTATCTATCTATCTATCTATCATCATGATAGATTGATAGAGAGATAGATAGATAGATAGATAGATAGATAGATAGATAGATAGATAGATAAATAGACAGATAGATGATAGATACACAAACACACACACGAGGAGATAGATATAGATACAGCTAGATATAGCTATATAGATGGATAGATAGATATATAGGTACACGCACACACACACACACACACACACAAGGATAGTTTCTGAGGTCTTTTGTGTTGTGTGTTACTGTCCTTTTTGGGCTTTCAAAGCTGCATGGGCAGCCCTGACCCTTACAGTAAGGGTAAGTATGGGTGCTGTCAAGACTGCAGGGCCTGCTCTAGGCCCTAGCTTAAAATTCTATCGGGCCCTCTGGCCATAGGCTCTCATGCCAGCCTTTAAATTTTTTTTGTGAAACATTCTTTTAGGTCGTGTAACCCTGGTATGTCCACTTGCTGTACAGAGGTAACTAGTGGTTGTTGTGAATCCGAACACTATGATACTGATGAGTCAGATGTGAGAATGGTTAGCCATGGTGGACAGTGTTTGGTGAAGCTCCTCGATTAAAACAAGCCTGGACACAGAAGTGACATTCATATCCCTAATAGCTTGCCTCTAGAAACCCTATGAATCTGGAGAGAGGACAAAAATTATACAGGAGATGTCCAGAACTTTTGTTCATAGGGTCACTATGAGTCTCCTGTGACTCTTAAACAACCACAACAACAACACACACACAAACACACATATATATTGCATTGTATTTATGTGTATGTATACAAGTTTATATATATATACAAGTATATATGGCTATATAGATGCTATAATTATCTATATAGTTATATATATATTATGATAGATAGATTAGGATATAGATATTAGGATACACACATACACTCACATTCATAAAAGTCTATAGTTATATACATAAGTTTATTTATATATATACACACATATATATTGTTGTTGTTTTTGTTGTTATGTGCTTTCAAATTCCTTGCAACTTTTAGTGACCTTATGTACAATAGCCCTGAAACTTGATCTTGTGCCAACTTTACTGTTTCTGACACACCTACCCTCATTACCCTAGTCACTGAAACAATCCATCTCATCTCTGTCCCTCCACTGTTCCAAGCATGATGTCCCTCTCCAAGGACCTGTCCCTCCTTGCAACATGCCCAAAGTATGTCAGACAAAGCCTCAGAATTCTTACCTCCAAGGAGCAGCCTGGTTTCACCCTCTCTAGGATCAATTTGTTTGTTCTCTTTTCATACAAACACACACACACACACTGAGGATATATATATAAATATATAATAATATAGGCTGTATATACATATATGTCTATATTGGATACACACACACACAGAGAGGTATGTATAGTATACAGACACATAGATATACACAAATACACACTTGTACACATATATACATATGTAACATATACACATATGTGCACATATGCATATGTACATACACACATATACACACATAGATGATATATAAATACATATATAATAATATAGGCTGTATATAAATATGTTTGTATTATATATATTTATATATATATATATATATACACACACACACACACACACCCCCATCTATATAGGATATATACATACACAGACACACATACCTTTGTATACACACATGTATACATATATACATATACATATCTATAGACATATACACAAACATATGCATATTTACACATATGCATACACATACACACACACATATTTATTTCTGTCTCTAGTTATCTATTAGGGAGTTCTGGTGGCCTAGTGGCAAGGAGCTGTGCTGCAATCCTGAAGGCACAGAGTTCAAGGCTACTAGCTGCTCCATGGGAGAAAGATGATCAATCTTCTCCGATATGACTAACTGCCTCTGAAAACCTGACAGAGGATCAACTACGGGTCAGTGTCAGTGCCAACTCTATGTTACACAACAACAACATATATAATTATAAAATACATTAAAAATTCTCTAAAATTAAAACTTTGATGCCGTCATAAAGAGCTCAACCTTCTAATTTTTCTCTCCCAGAACCACTGAAGCCCATCAACAGAGAACTTCCAGATGTGCAGGCTGGGTTTAGAAGAGGTAATAGGGTTATCATAGTTAATGTTAGACAGATACTGGCTGAAAGCCGAGAGTACCAGAGGACTGTCTAAGAACCACTGATGGTTGGTATATATTAAATGCTCATGAAAACTTGGCATTCGGGTAGTTGTCCAACTCTGTAGTGATGGATTCAGAGCTCCATATTTAAACAGATATCAGGGTAGTATCCTTTTCATCATACTTATTCAATGTGTTATCGAACAAATAATCAGAAAAGGTAGACTGTGCAAAGAGAAAAATCATGATTAGTGATTTATTAATACACTTTCATATGCATACGAGTTAACTATGCTTGTTAAAACTGAAGAGTACTTGATGTACTTACTGAGAAGATTAAAGATTATAATGTTCCCTATAGACTGTACTTGAACAGAAGAAAAAATATTACCATTGAGCCAGGAAGCCACATTATGAGAAAGTGAGAAAAGATTAATGTTGTGAAAGATTTCTGTTTATTTGGTTCCTCACTCAATGCCCATGGCAAGAACAGGGAATAAATACTTTTTTTTTAAAAATGGGCAAATTTACTACAAAAGATCTCTTTAAAGCTTAAAAAGTAATAAAGACTAAGATGTGTTTGAAATAAGCCCTGGCATTTTCAATCTCACCATAAGCTTGTGAAGACTGGAAAATGAGTTGAAAATACTGAAGGAGAACCTATACAGAGGAGGAGCCAAAGTAGTCTTCAGTACGAATTGGATCTTAACATCAAGAAGACAAATTCTCACCACTAGGTCAATTGGGGGGAAGAGGGCACCATGATGGATGTAGAAGAGATTGAGATTGTTAACAATTTCAGCTTGCTCGGGTCTACAATCAACACTCTTGGCATCAGCAGTCAGGAAATCAAAAGACGAATTGCATTGGGCAACTGTACTGTCAGGGACCTTTCCAAAGTGCTAAAAAGCAATGATGTCAGTCTAGAGATTAAGGTCCTCCTAATCCAGTCTATGGCTTTCTCAAGTACTAGCAATGCATAAGAGAGTTGGACAATGACTAAGAATAACAGAAGAACAATTGATGTCTTTGAGTTGTGGAGCTGGAAAAGAGTATTGAATAAATAGTTCTGTCTTAGCAAGAATGAAACCAAGTTTCTCCTTGGAGATAAGAATTTTTAAGCTCTGTCTCAGATACTTGAGGCAAATGGCTTGTGGGACCAGTCCTTGGAGAAGGACAGCATGCTTAGAAGAATGGAAGGATACTGCAGGAGAGGAAGATTAAAGATGAGATGGATTAACTCGGTAACTGGAACAATTGGATTACGTGTGTTGGAGTCATGGATACTGATTCAGGATAGGGCTGGGTTCAGAGTTAGTAGTGTACATAGGGTGACTATGAGACACAGGCAACTCGATGGAACATATCAACAACATACATTTGAATTTTTGATTTGCTGAAAAATTGTGAATACATTATGGACTGTTAGAAGAATGAACAAATCTGTCTTAGTACAAGTATAGTCAGAATACCCTTTGCTGTCTGGAGGAACTAGCCTCAGTTGAAGGACATGACACTTGATAGGATAGAGAGTGAAAAAGAAGAAATTTTTGAGATGATATAGTAACACAACAGCTGCAGAAGTGGCCTCATACAAAGCAGTTATGAGAATGTGTAAGACTTGATTGTTATATCCCATTCTGTTTTACGTATGGTTGCTGTATGTCTGAATCAAGTACATTATAACTCAAACTAACCACACACACACACACACACACACACACACACTTGAAGATGATACAACCTTACACACTGAAACTCAGGAGGATTTAAAGCACTTGTTGCAGAAGGTCAAGGACTGTAGACTTCAATGATATTTCAACATCAAGAAAACAAAGATCTCCACCCACAGGGCTTATAGACAGTATCATGATAAATGAAAAAAAAAAAGATTTATTTTAACAACTTCTTTCTAGGTTCCACAATTAACTTGGTAAAAGCAGTCAGAAAATCAAAAGACAAGTTACAGTGAGAAAACCTACTGTTAAAGACCTATCAAGAGTGCTAAAGAGCAATGATGTCAGTCTAAAGACTAAGGTAAACTGGATCCAAGTAATGGTTTTTCAATTTATTATTATGCATCTGATTGCTGGCCATTGACTAAGGATGGCAGAAGAAGAATTGATACCTTTGCGTTTGGTGCTGGAGAAGAATATTGAATGTACCATGGACTGCCAAGAGAACAAACAGATTTGTCCTGGAGAAAATAAAACCAAGTGGCTCTTTGGAGGCAAAGATGTTGAGACTTCATCTGGTATACTTTGAGCATATTGCCAGTAGGGACCATCCTTGTACAATGACATCATGCTTGGCAGTGTAGAGGGCCAATGCAGGAGATGAAGACCCTGGATGAGATTGAATGACACGTTGACTGTAGCAATGGAGTCAGATATGTCAGAAACAATGATGTTGGCTCAGAATAGGGCAGGGTTTGGATTGAAGCTCAATATCAGCAAACATTGATTCTCACCACCGGGCCAATTGGCAGCATCATAAAAGATGAAGAAGAGATTGAGGTTGTTAACAATTTCAGCTTGCTCGGCTTGGCATCAGCAGTCAAGAAATCAAAAGATAAATTGCACTGGGAAAATTGGCTGTCAGGGTCCTCTCCAGAGTACTAAGAAGCAAAGATATCAGTCTAGTGACTAAGGTGTGCCAGATTCAGACCAGGGTAATTCACAAGTACTTCTTATGCATTAGAGACCTGAACAATGACTAAGGATAGCAGAACAGTCAATACCTTTGAATTGTGGTGCTGGTGAAGAATATTGAACATACAAAGGATCGCCAAAAGAACAAACATATATGTCTTGGAGAGGGTGAAAAAAATTTCTCCTTGGAAGCTAGGATTTTGAAACTCAGTCTCACATACTTTGGGCATGTTGCCAGTAAGACCAGCTCTTAGAGAAGGATATCATGTTGCGAAGGGTGGAGGGAAAGTGCAGGAGAGGAAGTCCCCTGATGAGATGGATTGATATAGAAACTGGAGTAATTGGTGTAGGTGTGTTGGAGACAGTAAGACTGCCTTAGAAGAGGGCAAATTTCACAGTTGTTATACAGAGGATCTCCAAGAGTTGCATGTGACATGACAGCATGTATCTACAACAACAACAGAGTCATAGTTGAATAAACAGCACATATCAACATATGGTGGTGGTGGTTTGTATGTGGTCTTAAATTCAAAACAACTCACAGAGATCCTTACAGATTAACATATCTGAACTTGGCTCTATCCTGTCACATCTTATTCTTTAGTCTTTAAAGACAAAAGAAAGGAGAGACAACACTTTGGTTTGGCATTGTAAATATATGACTACATTCCGTTATGTATTTACCATAATGAATTAAAATGTGTATTTTCTTCTCTCATCTTTTTACAGAAGCATTCTTGCTTTGCTTGCCAGCTTTTGAAGAGGAGTGAAAGAATTTTTCATCAGGTATGAAGGAGAAGGAAATGTTTTACTTATGTTTTCATGTTATCTTTCTAGCCACCCGGCCTACATTCTGACACAAGAGAGCGAATTTCAGTTTATTCTCTAAAGCTGAACACATCAGTTCTTCAAGAGAAGGCTAAAACTATAAAGGAAGTACTTCATTGAAAAAAAAATTTCTGTGACCTTGACAACATATTTTATTAATGGTGAAATATTTCCATTTCAAATGCTCAAGTGATATTTTACATTAAAGAAAAGATCATGTGGAAAGTAAAAGTAGAAGGAATAGAGACATATTCAAACATTATTACTTTTCACAATTATGACTATTGCGAATCATTTGGTTTACTTCAAGAATAATAACATTTTCCTGCTAGAAGCAGCAACTTAAGCTATGGCAAAAATAATAAGATAGTTTATAAATTAAAAAAATGTATTGTTCATCTATCAGACATGACATTGATTTAGGAGTAATTATTTAAAATTTTGCTTTCATATTTTCCTGTTCCTTAGAGAAATTTATTGCATGTGAAAATGTCCAGTACAATAAAATAGTGTGTAATGGTCTTTGCAATCACTTGTTATGCATCAGAGAGTTGGACAATGACTAGGGAGGACAGAAGGAGAATCGACGCCTTTGAGCTGTGGTGCTGGAGAAGAGTATTGAATGTACCATGGACTGCCAAGAAAAC